>NC_088863.1:59078460-59294731 GCF_032884065.1 Artemia franciscana | reverse complement strand
TTTAGACACTTTATTACAGAAATCATACCCCTAGATTCAAGTAGCTGGCATAGATCTATAGAAAGCATATGTACATCTAATTCATTTTTTCTAATATTTTTCCTATGTCCTCTCGATCGTTTTTTACGTTTAGTAGGACAAGTAAAAGAAGGATGGTCCATAAAACCATCAATACATTTAACAACAACATGAAACATGTCACCATATTTTGCTACACGATCATTTAGCCCAAAAGGATAAGCTGTACCAAGAGTATGGATCCAGAAATCCTCCTGTTTACGTAGTCTATTATTATTCTCTTCTTTATTTAAATTTTCTAATTCTAAATTTTCTAAATTGTGACAGTTATATCTGATATGGAACATTTACCATTACTACAATGTTGAACTAGATAGTTATTAGTTTTTTCATTATTAACTGTTGTATTGTGTCCAGAAAATCTTTATATGTATTATTAGTTATCTCCCCCACATATTGTAGGCAGCATTTATTACATTCTAATAGGTAAATTACATTGGTTGTTCTACAATTAACATTACCACGTAACTTGCATGCAAAATTTTATTATACAATGTACTTTTAACAGAAGTCCGTGGGACAAAATGATCTCGGCAAAAAAAAACAACGACTTTTACACTTACTAACTTTCAAAAAATCGTTCCGAGTTCCAAGGCTAATATTTGTGTTTTGTTGCATAAAAAGTTATTGAAAATAAATCCAAAACAAACCAACATCCAAATCAAAATCCAACAATCAAAGTCAAAAAACATGCCAAGGTCAATAGGTCAATAGGTCAGTAAATACATAAACAAAAAGATGAAAGAACATGAAATTTGCATAAGTGCCATCTCACCAATAATTAACAATATCAGGTTAAAAACCTGGACCAGGGTAAAGGTCTGTCGGGGAGAAAACTAAAAACATTTTCTCCATCACCACTGGATCCAACCTGGAATAATATCATGAAAAGAGAAATCACCAATGCTACAGCACAAACACAAAAAAAAAGAGACAGAAGGAGAAAAGGAAGACTGTTTTCCTAAATTAGTGATTAATATAGACCAGCACTTGAATGAGGCCATAACCCTACTCATCCATACAATCACATAGGTCAAACAGCATAGCCACACACAATCAACCATAAAGAATAATCCATGGACAGGCAGTCATGTCGTCAATAAGTATAAGTCGTCATTTACCGAACAATAGAAAAAATAATATAGACAAATAATTCAAAGAAGCACCCAACATAAGGGCTCATCAGGAGAATACACTGGCCCATATAGGGTTTCGCCACTCTAAATTCTCTACCCAGCACAGTGTTGTGGCTACCACAGAATACCCATGGCATCCCCGCGTCAGGTATCACCCCCAAAATACATGCCTATGAAAAAAAAACAGCAAATCTAAACAACCAAGTAAAACCAAAACAAGCTTATCCTGTTAATATATCCCTCCCTTTAGCAACAATAGGTAAACTAAATATTATAAATTTTACCAAATCACAAATATTAACACATTGCAAAAAACCTGCATGAACTAAACAATTATAGAATTCATCTTTACCATTTGGCTAATTTTTTAAAAAATCCGCTCAATTAGAAACACAGTTCAAAATAAATGGCGCTGTGACGACGTTTCTCGAACCTCCGAAATTAGTTAAAAGTTTCTTTAAGTATTTCTAGATAATTCTTTTGATATTTATTTAAAAGTTCGTTATAATGAAAACTAAATTTTTTAAATTGCCAAGTTAATTTATTTGCAGAAAAACCTCTTGATATCAATTTTTGGCTTAAGATTTTACATCTATTTTTAAAATCAATATAATTACTACAAATCCTTGCATAACGAAGTAACTGTGAGAAAAACGCTGAATATGTGATATTTGAGTATATATTACTTTCAGGGAATGGGAAACTAATCACTTCAAAATCAAAATCGTCCGTTTTATTATACATTTTAAAACTTAATTTATTATTATCACAAATATTAATATTTAAATCTAAGAAATGATCTTCATGACCAGCGCCACTAGCTGTTGGGCTGGTGCTTTGTGCCACCCCAACATCTAGTTGGTGGGGGCACTTCGCGCCCCCTCAAGGCCCCCCGCGTGCGTAAGTCGTTACGCGCCATATTAGTTACGCGCCATTGTAGTTGTGTCCCTGTGTCCCACCTGTGTAAATAGAAGGATATATATATATGTTTTTAACTACGTGACACTTGCGAATATACAACATTCTTCGCTGTCCCATTGTCTGTCCATATAAATAGATTGTCAGGTTTACCGACTCTTGAACATGCAACATATAATTGTCCATGGGAAAACAATCCGTATTCAGATCTATACCGCATTTTTCTAACGATTGCCCTTGAGCTTTGTTGATGGTGATTGCCAATCGAACATTCCCTGTGTCCCCGTCTTCATTTATTTATCCCCCTGTGCCCCCCGGCGTCCCCGTTGTAGATGTGTCCCTGTGTCCCGGTCGTCATTTGTTTCCCGGTATCCCAGTCTGTAATTTCTCTTTGACTGTCCCGGTCGTCATTTATATTCCCTCTATCCTGGTTTTCATTTGTGTCCAGATGTCCCTGTCTGTAATTTCTCTTTGAGTGTCCCGGTCGTCATTTATAATCCCGGTCCTCATTTGCGTCCCGGTGTCCCGGTCTGTAGTGTCATCTTATAATAACGTCATTTACAAAGCCTTATATACTTATAATGACGTCACATGCAAACCCACAAACAAACAAACATGCATATGTACAACTTATTTTTAAATATATAGACAAGCTGTTGGGCTGGCGCTTCGCGCTACCCCAACACCTAGTTGGTGGGGGTGCTTCGCAACCGCCCCCCAATAGTTTTCATTATAGCTTAACGTCATTAGTTTTCATTCAAATTTAGTTTTCATTATAACGAACTTTTAAATAAATATCAAAAGAATTATCTAGAAATACTTAAAGAAATTTTTGACTAATTTCGGAGGTTCGAGAAATGTTGTCACAGCGCCATTTATTTTGAATTGTGTTTCTAATTGATCTAATTGAGCGGATCTAATTAAGCAGATTGAAGATATTAATTTACCAGAAATTTTAAATCAGCGGCATGTGAAACAGGCCCTTCCTAGTAATTTAAATAATAATGATAGTCCAGTTTTAACTTATAAATTTTCAAAAACTATTGGGCAAATTATTTTTAATTATAATTTAATACTAAAAAAACTAGATAGTGATATAAATTGGAAACCGGTTAGTAATTGTAAGCAACTTGGCCCATTTGTAAATCCTACTTGCAAACATGTTATAACAGGGGATAAAATAGGGGGTATAACAGGGGATCAATAATAAAGCATGATGATCTTCAACTTATAATGAATAAAGGGGCTAATTTCCGTCTTTCTCCTCATCTGAAACCATCGAGTGTTCTTGATGGCTTGGAAAATGATTTTGATTTATTTATCTATAAGTGGTGTAAGAAAGAGAATAAAAATAAAGAGAGTTTTCAAAGTTGGAAGAATTTAATTATTAGTAGAGTAAGAAATAAAATACATTCTAACTTAAAAAATAGTAAAACTAAATCATTATTTTATAATGCGAAGATTAAACAAGCAATTGCTAATCTAAAGAATGAATTTGTAATTGTGCCAGTGGATAAAGCTAATAATAATTTTGCCATAATTTGTCAGAAGCTGTATTGTGATATCTTAAAAAGGGAGTTATGCACAACTAATGTTTATGAAAAGGTAAATATAGAGGATGAGAATTTAATTGAAAAGACTGAAGAAATACTTTTTTAAAATTTTAATATTAATATAAATGACAATGATAAAAAGTTCCCTTTCCTATATTGGACTCTAAAATTTCATAAGAATCCCCCTAAACCACGGTTTATTGCTGGAGCAGCTAAATGTCCAACCCGCATTGCTGCTACTGACCTCTCTTTAATTTTAAAGGAAATTGTAAATAAACTTAAAACCTATTGTTCTGGTATTAAAAAATTTTCGAATTTTAATCCATATTGGAGTGTTAATAATTCACTGCAGGTGATAGATTTTTTAACAATGGTTTCAGCTAAAAGAATTGAGTCTTTCGATTTTGCGACAATGTATACTAATTTATCACTTAATTTAGTGTTTGATAATTTAAAAACTGTTATAAAGAAATCTTTCCTCTTATCTAGTAAAAGGTTCTTAAAAATACACAGTTATAATAAAAAAGCTATATGGACAAACTGCTTTAATACTGCAGTTAACTTGAGATGTTACAGCTTGGATATGATTTTTGAGTTATTGGAATTTGTTTTATACAATACTTATATAAGATTTGGGGGTGATTTGTACAAGCAAATTATGGGAATTCCCATGGGGGGGAATGCCAGCCCATTTATAGCTGACTTGTTGTTAAGTCAACTAGAATATAGATACATGATGGATAAGAATAATCCCATTAATTTAAAACATGCTTTGTCAAATAATAAAAGATATTTAGATGATATTTTGGTCTTAAATTGTAAGGATTTCATTGATATTTCTAAAAATATATATCCATCAGAGCTTATTTTTGAGCCTAGTCATGGCGCTGGTCACGAATATCATTTCTTAGATTTAAATATTAATATTTGTGATAATAATAAATTAAGTTTTAAAATGTATAATAAAACGGATGATTTTGATTTTGAAGTGATTAGTTTCCCATTCCCTGAAAGTAATATACACTCAAATATCACATATTCAGCATTTTTCTCACAGTTACTTCGTTATGCAAGGATTTGTAGTAATTATATTGATTTTAAGAATAGATGTAAAATCTTAAGCCAAAAATTGATATCAAGAGGTTTTTCTGCAAATAAATTAACTTGGCAATTTAAAAAATTTAGTTTTCATTATAACGAACTTTTAAATAAATATCAAAAGAATTATCTAGAAATAATTAAAGAAATTTTTAACTAATTTCGGAGGTTCGAGAAATGTTGTCACAGCGCCATTTATTTTGAATTGTGTTTCTAATTGAGCGGATTTTTTAAAAAATTAGCCACATGGTAAAGATGAATTCTATAATTGTTTAGTTCATTCAGGTTTTTTGCAATGTGTTAAAATTTGTGATTTGGTAAAATTTATAATATTTAGTTTACCTATTGTTGCTAAAGGGAGGGATATATTAATAGGATCAGCTTGTTTTGGTTTTACTTGGTTGTTTTACATTTGCTGTTTTTTTTCATAGGCATGTATTTTGGGGGTGATACCTGACCCGGGGATGCCATGGATATTCTGTGGCAGCCACAACACTGTGCTGGGTAGAGAATTTAGAGTGGCGAAACCCTATATGGGCCAGTGTATTCTCCTGATGAGCCCTTATGTTGGGTGTTGCCTCTGAATTATTTGTCTATATTATTTTTTCTATTGTTCGGTAAATGACGACTTATACTTATTGACGACATGACTGCCTGTCCATGGATTATTCTTTATGGTTGATTGTGTGTGGCTATGCTGTTTGACCTATGTGATTGTATGGATGAGTAGGGTTAAGGCCTCATTCAAGTGCTGGTCTATATTAATCACTAATTTAGGAAAACAGTCTTCCCTTTCTCCTTCTGTCTCTTTCTTTTTTTCTTTTTTTTTCTTTTGTGTTTGTGCTGTAGCATCGGTGATTTCTCTTTTCATGATATATATATATATATATATATATATATATATATATATATATATATATATATATATATATATATATATATATATATATATATATATATATATATATATATATATATATATATATATATATATATAAAATAAGTTGTCTGTCTGTCTGTGGGTCTGTGGATCAGGTGACGTCATGTTTCGGCTGACGTCATGAAATTAGTTGCCGTCATTTTTGCTTTGAAGGTGACGTCATTCAAGTTATATAAGACATATGTTCGCGTAGAAATCTATTAATGTTTAAGTTTACAATGACTGATGAAGATGCTCAATGAGTCTATGCCAAAAAACTTGCTGCTGATAGAGAAAGTCAGAAAAGAAAGCGTGCCGAGGAAATACCAGAGCAACGCGAAAGCAGACTTGCTGCTAAAAGAGAAAGTGAAAAAAGAAGGCATGCCGAGGAATCAAAAGACCAGCAGGGAAACAGGCTTGAGGCTGATAGAGAAAGAAAGAACAGAAAGCATGCCGAGGAACTACCAGAGCAACGCAGAAGCAGACTTGCTGCTAAAAGAGAAAGTGAAAAAAGAAGGCGTGCCGAGGAATCAAAAGACCAGCAGGGAAACAGGCTTGAGGCTGATAGAGAAAGAAAGAACAGAAAGCATGCCGAGGAACTACCAGAGCAACGCAGAAGCAGACTTGTTGCTAAAAGAGAATGTGAAAAAAGAAGGCGTGCCGAGGAATTACAAGAACAGCAAGAAATCAGGCTTGCTGCTGATAGAGAAAGTAAGAAAAGAAAGCCTGCCGAGGAATCACAAGAACAGCAAGAAATCAGGCTTGCTGCTGATAGAGAAAGTAAGAAAAGAAAGCGTGCCGAGGAATTACAAGAACAGCAAGAAATCAGGCTTGCTGCTGATAGAGAAAGTAAGAAAAGAAAGCGTGCCGAGGAATCAGAGCAATCTGAAAGTTATCGCCTCGCATTCAGGTACAACCCAGTCGATGATTATAGCTTGAGTAGATGTGTTCATCTGGGACAATGTCTAAAATTTGTCCCTATTGCAAGGCCTTGAAATTCAATGGTGAAACAATGGGAATGTGTTGCGCCTCAGGAAAAGTTAAATTTCCTCTATTGGCTGCACCACCAGAGCCATTGAAGACTTTCCTTACTGGAACTACGTCAGAATCTAAGCGTTTTTGTCAAAAATCAGACAATACAACTCATGTTTCCAAATGACGTCGTTTGGAGCCCAAATCGAAAATCCAGATCAATTTATGTCTACTTTCAAAGTAAAAGGGCAAATTTATCATAAGGCAGGGTCCCTTCTACCATTCTCAGGCGAGAATCATAAATTTTTACAATTGTACTTCATCAGTGATAGAAATTCTGAATTGAATACACGTTGCGAAATTTCTCCCAACGTTGAAAGGACAATCGTTTCCCAATTGCAACATCTTTTCCACGAAAATAATAATTTAGTGCGTCTGTTCAAAACAGCCATCGATTTGATGCCTACTGATACTCATAAAATTGTTATTTCCGCTGACAAAACGCCTCCTGGCCAACATGTGCGTAGATACAATGTTCCGACTATCGACGAAGTGGCAATCGTTATGGTCGGAGATCAGTTTTTACCTCGAGATATTATTCTACATAAGCGAAACGCTCAGTTGTTAAGAATTGCTGAAACTCATCGATGCTACGATGCCCTACAATATCCTATCATTTTTTGGGATGGAGCCGACGGCTATCACTTTAATATTAAATTGATGAATCCAGCCACTAACAAAGAAATGAATAAGAAATGCAGTGCAATGCATTATTATTACTATGGACTAATGATTCGGCAGGATGAAGAAAATTATATTTTAAAATGCCGTGAATTGTTTCACCAATTTGTCGTGGATATGTATGCTAAAATTGAATCAGAACGTTTGCTATATATCCGCCTGAATCCGACCAAGCTCCGCTCTGAACAATACATTCATTTGCGAGATGCAGTTATAAATGACGGTAATACCACAAACGTTGGAAAATTAACAATTTTACCTTCGTCATATGCTGGCAGTCCCCGTCATATGCATAAATATGCTCAAGATGCTATTGCGTATGTTCGTCTCTATGGTCGTCCAGATTTATTTATTACATTTACATGTAATCAATCTTGGGACGAGATACTGCAGCTTTTGCTTCAAGGACAATCGGCAGTTCATAGGCATGACATTACGGCACGTGTCTTCCGGCAAAAGTTGAAATCACTGATAAACTACCTTGTAAAACATGAAGTGTTTGGGTCAGTGCGATGCTGGATGTACTCAGTGGAATGGCAAAAACGAGGTTTGCCACACGCACATATACTAATCTGGCTACATAAAAAAATTACTTCAAACGAAATTGATGATGTGATTTCCGCTGAAATACCTGATAAAAATGTCGATAAGGGGTTACATGATATTATTGTAAAAAATATGATACATGGACCTTGCGGTGCACTGAACGAAAATTCACCATGCATGGCCAAAGGAAGGTGCACAAAGCAATATCCTCGACTTTTAGTACCCAAAACAATTACTGGCAATGATGGTTACCCACAATATAGAAGAAGATCTACTGAAGATGGCGGTAAAACAGCAATAATAAAGAAGCGTAACGGTACCACCATCGAAGTAGATAACCAGTGGGTTGTTCCATATTCCCCATTATTATCAAAAACATTTAATGCACACATAAACGTTGAATACTGTAACTCCGTAAAGGCAATCAAATACATATGTAAATACGTCAACAAAGGCAGTGACATGGCAGTTTTTGGCTTGCAGTCCGAAATCAAAGATTTCGATGAAATCGTAGAATATCAGGCTGGAAGATACATAAGCAGTAATGAAGCTGTTTGGCGAATTCTTTCATTTCCGATACATGAACGTAGTCCAGCTGTTGTTCACTTAGCGGTACATTTACAGAATGGTCAATTTGTTTATTTCACGGAAACCAACGTGCAACAAAGAGTCCTGAATCCACCGGATACAACATTAACAGCTTTTTTTTTCGCTTTGCAAAAATGATTCTTTTGCAAAAAACTGCTGTATACTGAAGTGCCTTCGTATTACACATGGAATATTAAAAATAAAGTATTTGAACGTCGAAAACAGGGTAAGTCAGTCGACGGCCAACCTACCATCTTCAAAGATACCACGATAGGAAGACTCTACACCGTTCACCCCAATCAACAAGAATGCTTCTTTCTACGCCTGCTTTTGGTGAATGCACCCGGTCCGACATCCTTTGAGTATTTGAGGACTGTAAATGGTACTATACATGACACTTACCGTAGTGCATGCCAAGCTCTGAATTTATTGGAGAATGACCAACACTGGGATAACTGCATCAATGACGCGTGCGAAACGGCAACCCCAAGTCAAATTCGTGCATTGTTTGGCATCATTTTAACAACTTGCTCTCCATCAGCTCCTACAGAGTTATGAGAAAAATATAAGTCAAAAATGTCCGAAGATATACTTCATCGAAAACAGTTAGAGACATGACTTTTGATTTTACATCAGAAATTTATAACTACACTTTAGTCGTTATAGAAGATTTGTGCGTAAGTATGGCAAACAAACCTCTTCAGGATTTGGGATTGCCTTCACCTAACCGTATCGCTGCTGTTTCGACATGTGTAGAATTGGATCGTGAACAAAGTTACAGTACGAGTGATCTATTGTCGTATGTACAAAATAACATTTCCAAGTTAACGTCGGAACAAAAAGACATTTATGATACGATAATGCATTGTGTCGATAACAACGTTGGAGAAATTTTCTTTTTGGATGCGCCAGGAGGTACTGGTAAAACGTTTGTGATAAAACAGATTCTGGCATCAATTCGATCTAAAAATGATATAGCGTTGGCAATTGCGTCGTCCGGAATAGCCGCAACATTGCTGCCTGGTGGAAGAACTGCTCATTCCGCTTTGAAATTGCCTCTGAACTTGCATTCTACAGAAACTCCCACGTGCAATATTTCCAAATCATCTGGGATGGGTAAAGTATTGCAGCAATGCAAACTTATTATTTGGGATGAGTGCACAATGGAACACAAAAAATCGCTCGAGGCTCTGGATCAATGCTTGAAAGATTTGCGAGGGAAGTCGAAACCCTTTGGCAGCACCTTAATATTGCTTGCGGGAGATTTCAGGCAAACATTACCTATAATACCTAGATCAACTCCTGCAGACGAAATGAATGCTTGCCTGAAAAATTCTAATTTATGGGCACACGTAAAAATATTAAAATTAACTACAAATATGCGTGTCCGATTGCAAAACGATGACTCTGGTCAAACATTTTCAGATCAATTGCTGGCAATGGGAAACGGAAAGCTCCCAGTAGACTCAATTTCAGGACGTATACAACTACTTGCTGATTTCTGTAATTTAGTGACGTCCAAAAATGAATTGATTGAAAAAGTATTTCCGAATATTCTAAAAAATTATAAAAATAATAAATGGCTAAGTGAAAGAGCGATTCTCGCATCCAAAAATATAGACGTCCACGAAATCAACAATATTGTTTTGACCAAGATTCAAGACCAGGCAGTCCTTTACAAGTCAGTCGACACAGTTTTGGAACCAAATGAAGCGGTTAATTATCCATCTGAATTTTTAAATTCCATAGATCTTTCAGGGTTTCCACCACACGTGCTACAACTAAAAATAGGCGTACCAATAATACTTTTAAGAAATATAAACCCACCAAAGCTTTGCAATGGCACTCGACTTGCCGTAAATAAAACAATGGAAAACCTAATAGAGGCCACAATCCTGACAGGGCCTTTTGAAGGTGAGGCTGTTCTTATTCCTCGCATTCCCATGATTCCAACAGATCTGCCTTTTCAAATTAAAAGATTGCAATTCCCAATTCGATTAGCATTTGCAATCACCATTAACAAAGCTCAAGGTCAATTATTAGAAAAATGTGGTATTGATCTTAATACTGAATGTTTTTCCCATGAACAATTGTACGTTGCATGTTCGAGGGTCGGTAAACCTGACAATCTATTTATATGCAGCGAGAATTGGACAGCGAAGAATGTTGTATATTCGCAAGTTTTACGCAGTTAATTTGTATTTCGGAACCAAATGAAGCGGTTAAATATCCATCTGAATTTTTAAATTCCATAGATCCTTCAGGGTGTCCACCACACCTGCTACAACTAAAAATAGGCGTACCAATAATACTTTTAAGAAATATCAACCCACCAAAGCTTTGCAATGGCACGCGACTTGCCGTAAAAAAAAAAACAATGGAAAACCTAATAGATGCCACAATCTTGACAGGGCCTTATGAGGGTGAGGCTGTTCTTATTCCTCGCATTCCCATGATTCCAAAGGATCTTCTTTTTCAATTTAAAAGATTGCTATTCCCATTTCGATTAGCATTTGCAACCACCATCAACAAAGCTCAAGGGCAATCACTAGAAAAATGCGGTATAGATCTTAATACAGATTGCTTTACCAATGTACAATTGTATGTTGCATCTTTGAGGGTCGGTAAACCTGACAATCTATTTATACGCACAGACAATGGGACAGCGAAGACTGTTGTATATTCACAAGTTTTACGTAGTTAATTTGTATTGTATCTATCTATCTATCTATCTATATAAAAACGAGTTGTGTGTATGCTTGTTTGTTTGTTTGTAAAAAGAGCGTTTGCATATGATGTCATTATTAGTACATACGGCTTTGTATATGGACAGACAATGGGAAAGCCAAGAATGTTGTATATTCGCAATTTCTACGTAGTTTGAAACACATACATAAATCTATAAATATTCACAGGTGGGACACAGGGACACAACCACAATGGCGCGTAACTAATATGGCACGTAACTAATATGGCGCGGAACGACTTACGCGCGTGGGGGGGCTTGGGGGGGCGCGAAGCGCCCCACGAACTAGGTGTTGGGGTGGCGCGAAGCGCCACCCCAACAGCTAGTATATATATATATATAAATAAGTTGTCTGTCTGTGTGTCTGTCAGGTGACGTCATGTTTCTGTGTCGACTGACGTCATGAAGTTAGTTGTCGTCATTTTTGCTATGACGGTGACGTCATTAAAGATATTTAAGACATATATGTTCACGTAGAAATCTATTAATGTTTAAGTTTAAAATGACTGATGAACTTACAATGGCAAAAGACGATGAAGATGCTCAAAGAGTCTATGTCAAAAAACTTGCTGCTGATAGAGAAAGTCAGAAAAGAAAGCGTACCGAGGAATCAAAAGAACAGGAAGGAAACAGGCTTGAGGCTGATAGAGAAAGAAAGAACAGAAAGCGTGCCGAGGAACTACCAGAGCAACGCGAAAGCAGACTTGCTGCTAAAAGAGAAAGTGAAAAAAGAAGGCGTGCCGAGGAATCACAAAAACAGTAAGAAATAAGGCTTGCTGCTGATAGAGAAATACAACTCATGTTTCCAAATGACGTCGTTTGGAGCCCAAATCGAAAATCCAGATCAATTTATGTCTACTTTCAAAGTAAAAGGGCAAATTTATCATAGAGCAGGGTCCCTTCTACCATTCTCAGGCGAGAATCATAAATTTTTACACTTGTACTTCATCAGTGATAGAAATTCTGAATTGAATGCACGTTGCGAAATTTCTCCAATGTTGAAAGGACAATCGTTTCGCAATTGCAACATCTTTTCCACGAAAGTAAGAATTTAGTGCGTCTGTTCAAAACAGCCATCGATTTAATGCCTACTGATACGCATAAAATTGTTATTTCCGCTGACAAAACGCCTCCTGGCCAACATGTGCGTAGATACAATACTCCAACTATCGACGAAGTGGCAATCGTTATGGTCGGTGATCAGTTTCTACCTCGATATATTATTCTTCATAAGCGAAACGCTCAGTTGTTAAGAATTGCTGAAACTCATCGATGCTACGATGCCCTACAATATCCTATCATTTTTTGGGATGGAGCCGACGGCTATCACTTTAATATTAAATTGATGAATCCAGCCACTAACAAAGAAATGAATAAGAAATGCAGTTCAATGCATTATAATTCCTATAGACTAATGAATCGGCAGGATGAAGAAAATCATATTTTAAAATGCCGTGAATTGTTTCACCAATTTGTCGTTGATGTGTATGCTAAAATTGAATCAGAACGTTTTTTATATATCCGCCTGAATCAGACCAAGCTCCGCTCTGAACAATACATTCATTTGCGAGATGCAATTATAAATGACGGTAATACCACCAACGTTGGAAGATTAACAATTTTACCTTCGTCATATTCTGGCAGTCCCCGTCATATGCATGAATATGCTGAAGATGCTATTGCGTATGTTCGTCTCAATGGTCGTCCAGATTTATTTATTACATTTACATGTAATCAATATTGGGACGAGATACTGCATCTTTTACTTCAAGGACAATCGGCGGTTCATTGGCATGACATTACGGCCCGTGTCTTCCGGCAAAAGTTGAAATCACTGATAAACTACATAGTAAAACTTGAAGTGTTTGGATCAGTGCGATGCTGGATGTACTCAGTGGAACGGCAAAAACGAGGTTTGCCACACGCACATATACTAATCTGGCTACATAAAAAAATTACTTCGAACAAAATTGATGATGTGATTTCCGCTGAAATACCTGATAAAAATGTCGATAAGGTGTTACATGATATTATTGTAAAAAATATGATACATGGACCTTGCGGTGCACTGAAAGAAAATTCACCATGCATGGCCGACTTTTAGTATCCAACACAATTACTGGCAATGATGGTTACCCACAATATAGAAGAAGATCTACTGAAGATGGCGGTAAAACAGCAATAATAAAGAAGCGTAACGGTACCACCATCGAAGTAGATAACCAGTGGGTTATTCCATATTCCCCATTATTATCAAAAACATTTAATGCACACATAAACGTTGAATACTGTAACTCCGTAAAGGCAATCAAATACATATGTAAATACGTCAACAAAGGCAGTGACATGGCAGTTTTTGGCTTGCAGCCCGAAATCAAAGATTTCGACGAAATCGTACAATATCAGGCTGGAAGATACATAAGCAGTAATGAAGCTGTTTGGCAAATTCTTTCATTTTCGATACATGAACGTAGTCCAGCTGTTGTTCACTTATCGGTACATTTACAGAATGGTCAACGTGTTTATTTCTCGGAAACCAACGTGCAACAAAGAGCCCTGTATCCACCGGATACAAAATTAACAGCCTTTTTTTTTGCTTTGCAAAAATGATTCTTTTGCAAAAAAACTGCTGTATACTGAAGTGCCTTCGTATTACACGTGGAATACTAAAAATTAAGTATTTGAACGTCGAAAAAAGGGTAAGTCAGTCGACGGCCAACCTACCATCTTCAAAGATACCACGATAGGAAGACTCTACGCCGTTCACCCCAATCAACATGAATGCTTCTTTCTACGCCTGCTTTTGGTGAATGCACCCGGTCCGACATCCTTTGAGTATTTGAGAACTGTAAACGGTACTATACATGACACTTACCGTAGTGCATGCCAAGCTCTGAATTTATTGGAGAATGACCAACACTTGGATAACTACATCAATGACGCGTGCGAAACGTCAACACCAAGTCAAATTCGTGCATTGTTTGGCATCATTTTAACAACTTGCTCTCCATCAGCTCCTACAGAGTTATGGGAAAAATATCAGTCAAAAATGTCCGAAGATATACTCCATCGAAAACAGTTAGAGATGTCAGATATGACTTTTGATTTTACATCAGAAATTTATAACTACACTTTAGTTATTATAGAAGATTTGTGCGTACGTATGGCAAACAAACCTCTTCAGGATTTGGGAATGCCTTCACCTAACCGTATCGCTGCTGTTTCGACATGTGTAGAATTGGATCGTGAACAAAGTTACAGTACGAGTGATCTATTGTCGCATGTACAAAATAACATTTCCAAGTTAACGTCGGAACAAAAATACATTTATGATACGATAATTTATTGTGTCGATAACAACGTTGGAGAAATTTTCTTTTTGGATGCTCCAGGAGGTACTGATAAAACGTTTGTGATAAAACTGATTCTGGCATCAATTTGATCAAAAAATGACAGCGTTGGCAATTGTGTCGTCCGGAATAGCCACAACATTGCTGCCTGGTGGAAGAACTGCTCATTCCGCTTTGAAATTGCCTCTGAATTTGCATTCTACAGAAACTCCCACGTGCAATATTTCCAAATCATCTGGGATGGGTAAAGTATTATAGCAATGTAAACTTATTATTTGGGATGAGTGCACAATGGCACACAAAAAATCGCTCGAGGCTCTGGATCAATGCTTGAAAGATTTGAGAGGGAAGTCAAAACCCTTTGGCAGCACATTAATATTGCTTTCGTTAGAGTTTAGGCAAACATTACCTATAATACCTAGATCAACTCCTGCAGACGAAATGAATGCTTGCCTGAAAAATTCTAATTTATGGGCAAAAGTAAAAATATTAAAATTAACTACAAATATGCGTGTCCGATTGCAAAACGATGACTCTAGTCAAAAATTTTCAGATCAATTGCTGGCAATTGGAAACGGAAAGCTCCCAGTAGACTCAATTTCAGGACGTATACAACTGCCTGCTGATTTCTGTAATTTAGTGACGTCCAAAAATTAATTGATTGAAAAAGTATTTCCGAATATTCTAAAAAATTATAAAAATAATAAATGACTAAGTGAAATAGCGATTCTCGCACCCAAAAATATAGACGTCCACGAAATCAACAATATTGTTTTGACCAAGATTCGAGACCAGGCAGTCCTGTACAAGTCAGTCGACACAGTTTTGGAACCAAATAAAGCGGTTAATTATCCATCTGAATTTTTAAATTCTATAGATCTTTCAGGGATTCCACCACACGTGCTAGAACTAAAAATAGGCGTACCAATAATACTTTTAAGAAATATCAACCCCCCAAAGCTTTGCAATGGCACGCGACTTGCCGTAAAAAAAACAATGGAAAACCTAATAGAGGCCACAATCTTGACAGGGCCTTTTGAGGGTGAGGCTGTTCTTATTCCTCGCATTCCCATGATTCCAATGGATCTGCCTTTTCAATTTAAAAGATTGCACTTCCCAATTCGATTAGCATTTGCAATCACCATTAACAAAGCTCAAGGTCAGTCATTAGAAAAATGTGGTATAGATCTTAATACTGATTGTTTTTCCCAAGGACAATTGTACGTTGCATGTTCGAAGGTCGGCAAACCTGACAATCTATTTATATGCAGCAAAAATTGGACAGCGAAGAATGTTTTATATTCGCAAGTTTTACGCAGTTAATTTGTATTTTATCTATCTATCTATCTATCTATATAAAAACGAGTTGTGTGTATGCATGTTTGCTTGTTTGTAAAAAGAGCGTTTGCATATGACGTCATTATTAGTGCATACGGCTTTGTATATGCACAGACAATGGGAAAGCCAAGAATGTTGTATATTCGCAATTTTTACGTAGTTTAACTCCTGCAGACGAAATGAATGCTTGCCTGAAAAATTCTAATTTATGGGCACACGTAAAAATATGCGTGTCCGATTGCAAAACGATGACTCTGGTCAAACATTTTCAGATCAATTGCTGGCAATTGGAAACGGAAAGCTCCCAGTAGTGGGAAAGCCAAGAATGTTGTATATTCGCAATTTTTACGTAGTTTGAAACACATATATAAATCTATCTATATTCACAGGTGGGACACAGGGACACAACTACAATGGCGCGTAACTAATATGGCGCGTAACGACTTGCGTGCGCGGGGGGGGGCTTGGGGGTTCGTGAAGCGCCCCACCAGCTAGGTGTTGGGGTGGCGCGAAGCACAACCCCAACAGCTAGTATATATATATATATATATATATATATATATATATATATATATATATATATATATATATATATATATATATATATATATATATATATATATATATATATATATATATATATCTATATATGTAAAAATAAGTTGTCTGTCTGTCTGTGGGTCTGTGGATCTGTGGATCAGGTGACGTCATGTTTCGGCTGACGTCATGAAATTAGTTGCCGTCATTTTTGTTATGACGATGCTTAGTATATTGTAAAACACATTAATTTGGTTAATAATATACCATTTAAAACACCAAAATGAACATGCTGGAGTAGTCACTCGGTGAGAGAGGGTGTCAGAACGGAGAATGAAGGTCCCAGGTTCAAATCCTGGTTAGGCTAAAAAAGGTAAAAAACTAAAAACTAAAAAAAACTGAAAAAACTAAAAAAAGGCAAAAACTACAAAAAAAAACTAAAAACTAATAAAAAAATAAAAAAGCCGAAAAACTAAAAAAACTAAAGAAACTAAAAAAAGGAAAAAACTTAAAAAACTAAAAACTAAAAAAAACTAAAAAAAAGGAAAAATGAAAAATAGAAGAGAAAAAGAATACTAATAAAATTAAAAATAAAAATAAAAAAAAATAAAAAAGATAAAAAGCTAAAAAAAGGTAAAAACCAATAAAAAACTAAAAAGAAAAAAAGGTAAAAACTAAAAAAAAATTCATCTAAAAAACTAAAAAAAACTAAAAAACGTAAAAACTAAAAGAACTAAAAAAGTAAAAAAAAACTAAAAAAAGGAAAAAACTGAAAAATAAGCGGGATATAAAACAGGGGGATATAAATGACGACCAGGACACCGGGACATAAGGAATATAAATGAATCAGAAAATACAACTCATGTTTCCAAATGACGTCGTTTGGAGCCCAAATTGAAAATCCAGATCAATTTATGTCTACTTTCAAAGTAAAAGGGCAAATTTATCATAGAGCAGGGTCTCTTCTACCATTCTCAGGCGAGAATCATAAATTTTTACAATTGTACTTCATCAGTGATAGAAATTCTGAATTGAATGCACGTTGCGAAATTTCTCCCAACATTGAAAGGACAATCGTTTCCCAATTACAAACTCTTTTCCACGAAAATAATAATTTAGTGCGTCTGTTCAAAACAGCCATCGATTTGATGCCTACTTATACGCATAAAATTGTTATTTCCGCTGACAAAACGCCTCCTGGCCAACATGTGCATAGATACAATGCTCCAACTATCGACGAAGTGGCCATCGTTATGGTCGGTGATCAGTTTTTACCTCGAGATATTATTCTCAGGGTTTCCACCACACGTGCTACAACTAAAAATAGGCCTACCAATAATACTTTTAAGAAATATAAACCCACCAAAGCTTTGCTATGGCACTCGACCTGCCGTAAAAAAACAATGGAAAACCTAATAGAGGCCACAATCTTGACAGGGCCTTTTGAGGGTGAGGCTGTTCTTATTCCTCGCATTCCCAAGATTCCAACGGATCTGCCTTTTCAATTTAAAAGATTGCAATTCCCAATTCGATTAGCATTTGCAATCACCATTAACAAAGCTCAAGGTCAATCATTAGAAAAATGTGGTATAGATCTTAATACTGATTGTTTTTCCCATTGACAATTGTACGTTGCATGTTCGAGGGTCGGTAAACCTGACAATCTATTGATATGCAGCGACAATTGGACAGCGAAGAATGTTGTATATTCGCAAGTTTTACGCAATTAATTTGTATTTTATCTATCTATCTATATAAAAGCGAGTTGTATGTATGCATGTTTATTTGTTTGTAAAAAGAGCGTTTGCATATGATGTCATTATTAGTACATACGGCTTTGTATATGCAGAGACAATGGGAACGCCAAGAATGTTGTATATTCGCAATTTTTACGTAGTTTAACTCCTGCAGACGAAATGAATGCTTGCCTAAAAAATTCTAATTTATAGGCACACGTAAAAATATTAAAATTAACTACAAATATGCGTGTCCGATTGCAAAACGATGACTCTGGTCAAACAGTAGACTCAATTTCAGGACGTATACAACTACCTGCTGATTTCTGTAATTTAGTGACGTCCAAAAATGAATTGATTGAAAAAGTATTTCCGAATATTCTAAAAAATTATAAAAATAATAAATGGCTAAGTGAAAAAGCGATTCTCGCACCCAAAAATATAGACGTCCACGAAATCAACAATATTGTTTTGAACAAGATTCGAGACCAGGCAGTCCTTTACAAGTCAGTCGACACAGTTTTGGAACCAAATGAAGCGGTTAATTATCCATCTGAATTTTTAAATTCCATAGATCCTTCAGGGTTTCCACCACACGTGCTACAACTAAAAATAGGCGTACCAATAATACTTTTAAGAAATATCAACCCACCAAAGCTTTGCAATGGCACGCGACTTGCCGTAAAAAAAAAAAACAATGGAAAACCTAATAAAGGCCACAATCTTGACAGGGCCTTATGAGGGTGAGGCTGTTCTTATTCCTCGCATTCCCATGATTCCAACGGATCTGCTTTTTCAATTTAAAAGATTGCAATTCCCAATTCGATTAGTATTTGCAATCACCATTAACAAAGCTCAAGGTCAATCATTAGAAAAATGTGGTATAGATCTTAATCCTGATTGTTTTTCCCATGGACAATTGTACGTTGCATGTTCGAGGGTCGGTAAACCTGACAATGTATTTATATGCAGCGACAATTGGACAGCGAAGAATGTTGTTTATTCGCAAGTTTTACGCAGTTAATTTGTATTGTATCTATCTATATAAAAACGAGTTATGTGGATGCATGTTTGTTTGTTTGTAAAAAGAGCGTTTGTATATGACGTCAATATTAGTACATACGGCTTTGCATATGCACAGACAATGGGAAAGCCAAGAATGTTGTTTATTCGCAATTTTTGCGTAGTTTGAAACACATATATAAATCTATCTATATTCACAGGTGGGACACAGGGACACAACTACAATGGCGCGTAACGACTTACGCGCGCGGGGGGGCTTGGGGGGGCGCGAAGCACCCCACCAACTAGGTGTTGGGGTGGCGCGAAGCGCCACCCCAACGGTTAGTATATATCATGAAAAGAGAAATCACCAATGCTACAGCACAAACACAAAAAAAAAAAAAAAAAAAAAAAAAAAAAAAAAAAAAAAAAAAAAAGAGACAGAAGGAGAAAAGGAAGACTGTTTTCCTAAATTAGTGATTAATATAGACCAGCACTTGAATGAGGCCTTAACCCTACTCATCCATACAATCACATAGGTCAAACAGCATAGCCACACACAATCAACCATAAAGAATAATCCATGGACAGGCAGTCATGTCGTCAATAAGTATAAGTCGTCATTTACCAAACCATAGAAAAAATAATATAGACAAATAATTCAGAGGCAACACCCAACATAAGGGCTCATCAGGAGAATACACTGGCCTATATAGGGTTTCGCCACTCTAAATTCTCTACCCAGCACAGTGTTGTGGCTACCACAGAATATCCATGGCATCCCCGCGTCAGGTATCACCCCCAAAATACATGTCCATGAAAAAAAAAACAGCAAATGTAAAACAACCAAGTAAAACCAAAACAAGCTTATCCTGTTAATATATCCCTCCCTTTAGCAACAATAGGTAAACTAAATATTATAAATTTTACCAAATCACAAATATTAACACATTGCAAAAAATCTGAATGAACTAAACAATTATATAATTCATCTTTACCATGTGGCTAATTTTTTAAAAATTCCGCTCAAATAGAAACACAATTCAAAATAAATGGCGCTGTGACAACATTTCTCGAACCTCCAAAATTAGTCAAAAATTTCTTTAAGTATTTCTAGATAATTCTTTTGATATTTATTTAAAAGTTCGTTATAATGAAAACTAAATTTTTTAAATTGCCAAGTTAATTTATTTGCAGAAAAACCTCTTGATATCAATTTTTGGCTTAAGATTTTACATCTATTTTTAAAATCAATATAATTACTACAAATCCTTGCATAACGAAGTAACTGTGAGAAAAACGCTGAATATGTGATATTTGAGTGTATATTACTTTCGGGGAATGGGAAACTAATCACTTCAAAATCAAAATCATCCGTTTTATTATACATTTTAAAACTTAATTTATTATTATCACAAATATTAATATTTAAATCTAAGAAATGATCTTCATGACCAGCGCCATGACTAGGCTCAAGAATAAGCTCTGATGGATATATATTTTTAGAAATATCAATGAAATCCTTACAATTTAAGACCAAAATATCATCTAAATATCTTTTATTATTTGACAAAGCATGTTTTAAATTAATTGGATTATTCTTATCCATCATATATTTATATTCTAGTTGACTTAAAAACAAGTCAGCTATAAATGGGCTGGCATTCCCCCCCATGGGAATTCCCATAATTTGCTTGTACAAATCACCCCCAAATCTTATATAAGTATTGTATAAAACAAATTCCAATAACTCAAAAATCATATCCAAGCTGTAACATCTCAAGTTAACTGTAGTACTAAAGCAGTTTGTCCATATGGCTTTTTTATTATAACTGTCTATTTTTAAGAACCTTTTACTAGATAAGAGGAAAGATTTCTTTATAACAGTTTTTAAATTATCTAACACTAAATTGAGTGATAAATTAGTATACATTGTCGCAAAATCGAAAGACTCAATTCTTTTAGCTGAAACCATTGTTAAAGAATCTATCACCTGCAGTGAATTATTAACACTCCAATATGGATTAAAATTCGAAAATTTTTTAATACCAGAACAATAGGTTTTAAGTTTATTTACAATTTCCTTTAAAATTAAAGAGAGGTCAGTAGCAGCAATGCGGGTTGGACATTTAGCTGCTCCAGCAATAAACCGTGGTTTAGGGGGATTCTTATGAAATTTTACAGTCCAATATAGGAAAGGGAACTTTTTATCATTGTCATTTATTTTAATATTAAAATTTTTAAAAAGTATTTCTTCAGTCTTTTCAATTAAATTCTCATCCTCTATATTTACCTTTTCATAAACATTAGTTGTGCCTAACTCCCTTTTTAAGATATCACAATACAGCTTCTGACAAATTATGGCAAAATTATTATTAGCTTTATCCACTGGCACAATTACAAATTCATTCTTTAGATTAGCAATTGCTTGTTTAATCTTCGCATTATAAAATAATGATTTAGTGTTACTATTTTTTAAGTTAGAATATATTTTATTTCTTACTCTACTAATAATTAAATTCTTCCAACTTTGAAAACTCTCTTTATTTTTATTCTCTTTCTTACACCACTTATCAATAAATAAATCAAAATCATTTTCCAAGCCATCAAGAACACTCGATGGTTTCAGATGATGAGAAAGACGGAAATTTGCCCCTTTATTCATTATAATTTGAAGATAATCTTGCTTTATTATTGACAAGTTCCCTGTTATAACATGTTTGTAAGTAGGATTTACAAATAGGCCAAGTTGCTTACAATTACAAACCGGTTTCCAATTTATATCGCTATCTAGTTTTTTTAGTATTAAATTATAATTAAAAATAATTTGCCCAATAGTTTTTGAAAATTTATAAGTTAAAACTGGACTATCATTATAATTTAAATTACTAGGAAGGGCCTGTTTCACATGCCGCTGATTTAAAATTTCTGGTAAATTAATATCTTCAATCTGCTTACAAGTAAAATTAATAGGTAAATATAATCTGTTATCCTTATTACTAATCTTATCGAACTTTTTCTTTTTTGAAATAAATTTCGTTTTAGATAGAATGCAAATTGTATCACATATTACTTTAAAATTATAATCAAGAGCTGTATTATTCTTCACAATCCAGAAAAGTTTGATTAAATTCCTCTTGGATAAATTATTTAGACACTTTATTACAGAAATCATACCCCTAGATTCAAGTAGCTGGCATAGATCTATAGAAAGCATATGTACATCTAATTCATTTTTTCTAATATTTTTCCTATGTCCTCTCGATCGTTTTTTACGTTTGGTAGGACAAGTAAAAGAAGGATGGTCCATAAAACCATCAATACATTTAACAACAACATGAGACATGTCACCATATTTTGCTACACGATCATTTAACCCAAAAGGATAAGCTGTACCAAGAGTATGGATCCAGAAATCCTCCTGTTTACGTAGTCTATTATTCTTCTCTTCTTTATTTAAATTTTCTAATTCTAAATTTTCTAAAATTGTGACAGTTATATCTGATATGGAACATTTACCATTACTACAATGTTGAACTAGATAGTTATTAGTTTTTTCATTATTAACTGTTGTCTTGTGTCCAGAAAATCTTTTATATATATTATTAGTTGTTTCTCCCACATATTGTAGGCAGCATTTATTACATTCTAATAGGTAAATTACATTGGTTGTTCTACAATTAACATTACCACGTAACTTGCATGCAAAATTTTTATTATACAATATACTTTTAACAGAAGTCCGTGGGACAAAATGATCTTGGCAAAGAAAACAACGACTCTTACACTTACTAACTTTCAAAAAATAGTTCCGAGTTCCGAGGCTAATATTTGTGTTTTGTTGCATAAAAAGTTATTGAAAATAAATCCAAAACAAACCAACATCCAAATCAAAATCCAACAATCAAAGTCCAGAAAACATGCCAAGGTCAATAGGTCAATAGGTCAATAAATACATAAGCAAAAAGATGAAAGAACATGAAATTTGCATAAGTGCCATCTCACCAATAATTAACAATATCAGGTTAAAAACCTGGACCAGGGTAAAGGTCTGTCGGGGAGAAAACTAAAAAAATTTTCTCCACCAGCACTGGATCCAACCTGGAATAATATCATGAAAAGAGAAATCACCAATGCTACAGCACAAACACAAAAAAAAAAAAAAAAAAAAAAAAAAAAAAAAAAAAAAAAAAAAAAAGAGACAGAAGGAGAAAAGGAAGACTGTTTTCCTAAATTAGTGATTAATATAGACCAGCACTTGAATGAGGCCTTAACCCTACTCATCCATACAATCACATAGGTCAAACAGCATAGCCACACACAATCAACCATAAAGAATAATCCATGGACAGGCAGTCATGTCGTCAATAAGTATAAGTCGTCATTTACCAAACCATAGAAAAAATAATATAGACAAATAATTCAGAGGCAACACCCAACATAAGGGCTCATCAGGAGAATACACTGGCCTATATAGGGTTTCGCCACTCTAAATTCTCTACCCAGCACAGTGTTGTGGCTACCACAGAATATCCATGGCATCCCCGTGTCAGGTATCACCCCCAAAATACATGTCCATGAAAAAAAAACAGCAAATGTAAAACAACCAAGTAAAACCAAAACAAGCTTATCCTGTTAATATATCCCTCCCTTTAGCAACAATAGGTAAACTAAATATTATAAATTTTATCAAATCACAAATATTAACACATTGCAAAAAACCTGAATGAACTAAACAATTATATAATTCATCTTTACCATGTGGCTAATTTTTTAAAAATTCCGCTCAAATAGAAACACAATTCAAAATAAATGGCGCTGTGACAACATTTCTCGAACCTCCGAAGTTAGTCAAAAATTTCTTTAAGTATTTCTAGATAATTCTTTTGATATTTATTTAAAAGTTCGTTATAATGAAAACTAAATTTTTTAAATTGCCAAGTTAATTTATTTGCAGAAAAACCTCTTGATATCAATTTTTGGCTTAAGATTTTACATCTATTTTTAAAATCAATATAATTACTACAAATCCTTGCATAACGGGACACCGGGACACCGGGATGACCGGGACACCGGGACATAGTAGGGAATATAAATGACAACCGGGACACTCAAAGAGAAAGCGACCGGGACACAAGGAATGTCCGATTAGCAATCACCATCAACGAAGCACCGGGATACAAATGACGACCGGGACACAGGGAATATAAATGACGACGAGGACATAAGTAAAAAAACTAAAAAAAATAAAAAAAAGGTAAAAACTACAAAAAAAATAAAAAGAAAAAAAACTAAAAACTACTAAGAAAACTAAAAAAGCTAAAAAACTAAAAAAGAAAAAAAAAGAAAAAAAAAGAAAAAAGTAAAATACTGAAAAATAAAGGAGAAAAAACTTAAAAAAATGAAAATAAAAATAAAAAAAAAACTAAAAAGGTAAAAACTACAAAAAATCTAAAAAAACTAAAAAAAAAGTAAAAACCAAAAAAAAACTAAAAAGAAAAAAGGGCAAAAACACAAAAATTCATTTCATCATATACCAATTCAAAAACGAATGTATATACAGACCGGGATACCGGAACACAAATGACGACCGGGTCACAAATGACAACCAGGACACAGGGACACAACTACAACGGGGACGCTGGAGGCACAGGGGGATATATAAATGACGACGGGGACACAGGGAATGTTCGATTATCAATCACAATCAACAAGGGCAATCATTGAAATCATGAGGTGTAACTAAAACAAAAAAAAACAAAAAAGGTAAAAAACTAAAAACTAAAAAAAACCATTCAAAAACGAATGTATATACAGACCGGGACACCGGGACACAAATGACGACCGGGACACCGGGACACAAGGAATATAAATGACGACCGGGACACTCAAAGAGAAATTACAGACTGGGACACAGGGACACAAATAACGACTTGGACACAGGGAATATAAATGACGACCGGGACACAGGGACACAACTACAACGGGGAAGCCGGGGGGCACAGGGGGATATATAAATGACGATGGTGACAGAGGGAATGGTCGATTAGCAATCACCATCAACAAAGATCAAGGGCAATCAGTAGAATCACAGGGACACAACTACAATGGCGCGTAACTAATATGGGGCGTAACGACTTACGCGCCAACCCAACAGCTAGTGATGAAATAATTCAGACGTCACATGCGGACAGACAGACAGACAGACATAACACACGTACAACTTATTTTTATATATATAGATTATGTATATATAGTATATATATATATATATATCTATATATATATATATATATATATATATATATTATATATATATATATATATATATATATATATATATATATATATATATATATATATATATATATATATATATATATATATATATATATATATATATATATATATATATATATATATATATATATATATATATATATATATATATATATATATATATATATATATATATATATATATATATATATATATATATATATATATATATATATATATATATATATATATATATATATTTAAATATATTGTGTTTCCTCGGCACGCTTTCTGTTCTTACTTTCTTTATCAGCCGCAAGTTTTTTGGCATAGACTCTTTGAGCAGCTTCCTCGGCTGTTGCCATTGTAGGTTCTTCAGTCATTTTACAATTAAACATTTTTCCGTCCACGATCTTCTTACAATTAAAAATTTGTGTTTTGAGCAGCTTCCTCGGCTGTTGCCATTGTAGGCTCTTCAGTCATTTTACATTCAAACCTTTTTCCGTCCACGATCTTATTACAATTAAAATTTTGTCTTTGAACGATTTTCTTAAATACCTTTAATGACGTCATCGTCTTAACAAACATGATGACAACTAACTTCATGACAACACGACGACATGATGACATGACGTCACTCGACAGACCCAAAGAAAACTTATTTTTATACTAGCTGTTGGGGTGGCGCTTCGCGCCACCCCAACACCTAGTTGGTGGGGCGCTTCGCGCCCCCCCAAGCCCCCCCGCGCGCGTAAGTCGTTACGCGCCATATTAGTTACGCGCCATATTAGTTACGCGCCAGTGTAGTTGTGTCCCTGTGTCCCACTCGTGAATATAGATAGATTTATATATGTGTTTCAAACTACGTAAAAATTGCGAATATACAACATTCTTGGCTTTCCCATTGTCTGTCCTTATACAAAGCCGTATGTACTAATAATGACGTCATATGCAAACGCTCTTTTTACAAACAAACAAACATGCATACACACAACTCGTTTTTATATAGATAGATATATAGATAGATACAATACAAATTAACTACGTAAAACTTGTGAATATACAACAGTCTTTGATGTCCCATTTTCTGTGCGTATAAATAGATTGTCAGGTTTACCGACCCTCAAAGATGCAACATACAATTGTACATTGGTAAAGCAATCTGTATTAAGATCTATACCGCATTTTTCTAGTGATTGCCCTTGAGCTTTGTTGATGGTGGTTGCAAATGCTAATCGAATTGGGAATTGCAATCTTTTAAATTGAAAAAGCAGATCCGTTGGAATCATGGGAATGCGAGGAATAAGAACAGCCTCACCCTCATAAGGCCCTGTCAAGATTGTGGCATCTATTAGGTTTTCCATTGTTTTTTTTTTACGGCAAGTCGCGTGCCATTGCAAAGCTTTGGTGGGTTGATATTTCTTAAAAGTATTATTGGTACGCCTATTTTTAGTTGTAGCAGGTGTGGTGGACACCCTGAAGGATCTATGGAATTTAAAAATTCAGATGGATAATTAACCGCTTCATTTGGTTCCAAAACTGTGTCGACTGACTTGTAAAGGACTGCCTGGTCTTGAATCTTGGTCAAAACAATATTGTTGATTTCGTGGACGTCTATATTTTTGGGTGCGAGAATCGCTCTTTCACTTAGCCATTTATTATTTTTATAATTTCTTAGAATATTCGGAAATACTTTTTCAATCAATTCATTTTTGGACGTCACTAAATTACAGAAATCAGCAGGTAGTTGTATACGTCCTGAAATTGAGTCTACTGGGAGCTTTCCGTTTCCCAATGCCAGCAATTGATCTGAAAATGTTTGACCAGAGTCATCGTTTTGCAATCGGACACGCATATTTGTAGTTAATTTTAATGTTTTTACGTGTGCCCATAAATTAGAATTTTTCAGGCAAGCATTCATTTCGTCTGCAGGAGTTGATCTAGGTATTATAGGTATGTTTGCCTGAAATCTCCCGCAAGTAATATTAAGGTGCTGCCAAAGGGTTTCGACTTCCCTCGCAAATCTTTCAAGCATTGATCCAGAGCCTCGAGCGATTTTTTGTGTGCCATTGTGCACTCATCCCAAATCATATGTTTGCATTGCTGCAATACTTTACCCATCCCAGATGATTTGGAAATATTGCACGTGGGAGTTTCTGTAGAATGCAAGTTCAGAGGCAATTTCAAAGCGGAATGAGCAGTTCTTCCACCAGGCAGCAATGTTGCGGCTATTCCGGACGACGCAATTGCCAACGCTATATCATTTTTAGATCGAATTGATGCCAAAATCAGTTTTATCACAAACGTTTTACCAGTACCTCCTGGCGCATCCAAAAAGAAAATTTCTCCAACGTTGTTATCGACACAATGCATTATCGTATCATAAATGTCTTTTTGTTCCGACGTTAACTTGGAAATGTTATTTTGTACATACGACAATAGATCACTCGTACTGTAACTTTGTTCACGATCCAATTCTACACATGTCGAAACAGCATCGATACGGTTAGGTGAAGGCATTCCCAAATCCTGAAGAGGTTTGTTTGCCATACTTACGCACAAATCTTCTATAACAACTAAAGTGTAGTTATAAATTTCTGATGTAAAATCAAAAGTCATGTCTGACGTCTCTAACTGTTTTCGATGAAGTATATCTTCGGACATTTTTGACTTATATTTTTCCCATAACTCTGGTGGAGCTGATGGAGAGCAAGTTGTTAAAATGATGCCAAACAATGCACGAATTTGACTTGGGGTTGACGTTTTGCACGCGTCATTGATGCAGTTATCCCAGTGTTGGTCATTCTCCAATAAATTCAGAGCTTGGCATGCACTACGGTAAGTGTCATGTATAGTACCATTTACAGTCCTCAAATACTCAAAGGATGTCGGACCGGGTACATTCACCAAAAGCAGGCGTAGAAAGAAGCATTCATGTTGATTGGGGTGAACGGTGTAGAGTTTTCCTATCGTGGTATCTTTGAAGATGGTAGGTTGGCCGTCGACTGACTTACCCTGTTTTCGACGTTCAAATACTTTATTTTTAGTATTCCACGTGTAATACGAAGGCACTTCAGTATACAGCAGTTTTTTTGCAAAAGAATCATTTTTGCAAAGCGAAAAAAAAAGCTGTTAATGTTGTATCCGGTGGATTCAGGACTCCTTGTTGCACGTTGGTTTCCGTGAAATAAACACGTTGACCATTCTGTAAATGTACCATATTGCTTTGTGCACCTTCCTTTTGCCATGCATGGTGAATTTTCGTTCAGTGCACCGCAAGGTCCATGTATTATATTTTTTACAATAATATCATGTAACCCCTTATCGACATTTTTATCAGGTATTTCAGCGGAAATCACATCATCAATTTCGTTTGAAGTAATTTATTTATGTAGCCAGATTAGTATATGTGCGTGTGGCAAACCTCGTTTTTGCCATTCCACTGAGTACATCCAGCATCGCACTGACCCAAACACTTCATGTTTTACAAGGTAGTTTATCAGTGATTTCAACTTTTGCCGGAAGACACGTGCCGTAATGTCATGCCTATGAACCGCCGATTGTCCTTGAAGT
The DNA here is from genome assembly GCF_032884065.1 of Artemia franciscana. Lineage (NCBI taxonomy): Eukaryota > Metazoa > Arthropoda > Branchiopoda > Anostraca > Artemiidae > Artemia > Artemia franciscana. The sequence goes on along the minus strand of NC_088863.1, from coordinate 59,265,621 downwards.
AAAAGCTGCAGTATCTCGTCCCAAGATTGATTACATGTAAATGTAATAAATAAATCTGGACGACCATAGAGACGAACATACGCAATAGCATCTTGAGCATATTCATGCATATGACGGGGACTGCCAGCATATGACGAAGGTAAAATTGTTAATCTTCCAACGTTTGTGGTATTACCGTCATTTATAACTGCATCTCGCAAATGAATGTATTGTTCAGAGCGGAGCTTGGTCTGATTCAGGCGGATATATAGCAAACGTTCTGATTCAATTTTAGCATACATATCCACGACAAATTGGTGAAACAATTCACGGCATTTTAAAATATAATTTTCTTCATCCTGCCGAATCATTAGTCTATAGTAATAATAATGCATTGCGCTGCATTTCTTATTCATTTCTTTGTTAGTGGCTGGATTCATCAATTTAATATTCAAGTGATAGCCGTCGGCTGCATCCCAAAAAATGATAGGATATTGTAGGGCATCGTAGCATCGATGAGTTTCAGCAATTCTTAACAACTGAGCGTTTCGCTTATGTAGAATAATATCTCGAGGTAGGTGAAATTTCGCAACGTGCATTCAATTCAGAATTTCTATCACTGATGAAGTACAATTGTAAAAATTTATGATTCTCGCCTGAGAATGGTAGAAGGGACCCTGCTTTATGATAAATTTGCCCTTTTACTTTGAAAGTAGACATAAATTGATCTGGAGTTTCGATTTGGGCTCCAAACGACGTCATTTGGAAACATGAGTTGTATTGTCTGATTTTTGACAAAAAACGCTTAGATTCTGACGTAGTTCCAGTAAGGAAAGTCTTCAATGGCTCTGGTGGTGCAGCCAATAGAGGAAGTTTAACTTTTCCTGAGGCGCAACACATTCCCATTGTTTCACTATTGAATTTCAAGGCCTTGCAATAGGGACAAATTTTAGACATTGTCCCGATTTGAACACATCTACTCAAGCTATAATCTTCGACTGGGTTGTACCTGAATGCCAGGCAATAACTTTCAGATTGCTCTGATTCCTCGGCACGCTTTCTTTTCTTACTTTCTCTATCAGCAGCAAGCCTGATTTCTTGCTGTTCTTGTAATTCCTCGGCACGCATTCTTTTCTTACTTTCTCTATCAGCAGCAAGCCTGATTTCTTGCTGTTCTTGTGATTCCTCGGCACGCTTTCTTTTCTTACTTTCTCTATCAGCAGCAAGCCTGATTTCTTGCTGTTCTTGTAATTCCTCGGCACGCCTTCTTTTTTCACATTCTCTTTTAGCAGCAAGTCTGCTTCTGCGTTGCTCTGGTAGTTCCTCGGCATGCTTTCTGTTCTTTCTTTCTCTATCAGCCTCAAGCCTGTTTCCCTGCTGGTCTTTTGATTCCTCGGCACGCCTTCTTTTTTCACTTTCTCTTTTAGCAGCAAGCCTGCTTCTGCGTTGCTCTGGTAGTTCCTCGGCATGCTTTCTGTTCTTTCTTTCTCTATCAGCCTCAAGCCTGTTTCCCTGCTGGTCTTTTGATTCCTCGGCACGCCTTCTTTTTTCACTTTCTCTTTTAGCAGCAAGTCTGCTTTCGCGTTGCTCTGGTAGTTCCTCGGCACGCTTTCTTTTCTGACTTTCTCTATCAGCAGCAAGTTTTTTGGCATAGACTCTTTGAGCATCTTCATCAGTCATTGTAAACTTAAACATTAATAGATTTCTATGCGAACATATGTCTTATATAACTTGAATGACGTCACCTCCAAAGCAAAAATGACGGCAACTAATTTCATGACGTCAGCCGAAACATGACTTCACCTGATCCACAGATCCACAGACAGACAGACAACTTATTTTTATATAGATAGATATATAAGATACTAGCTATTGGGGTGGCGCACGTAATTCGTTACGTGCCATATTAGTTACGCGCAATTGTAGTTGTGTCCCTGTGTACCATCTATGAATATAGATAGATTTATATGTGTGTTTCAAACTACGTAAAAATTGCGAATATACAACATTCTTGGCTTTCCCATTGTCTGTTATATACAAAGCCTTATGTACTTAAAATGACATCATATGCAAATGCTCTTCTTAAAAACAAACAAACCTGCATCCAAAAAACTCGTTTTTATATAGATAGATAGACAGATAGATACAATATAAATTAACTGCGTAAAACTTGCGAATATACAACATTCTTTGCAGTCCAATTGTCGCTGCATATAAATAGATTGTCAGGTTTATCGACCCTCAAACATGCAACGTACAATTTTCCATGGAAAAAACAATCAGTATTAAGATCTATACCTCATTTTTCTAATGATTGACCTTGAGCTTTGTTGATATTGATTGCAAATGCTAATCGAATTGGGAATTGCAATCTTTTAAATTGAAAAGGCAGATCCGTTGGAATTATGGGAATGCGAGGAATAAGAACAGCACACCCTCAAAAGGCCCTGTCAAGATTGTGGCCTCTATTACGTTTTCTATTGCTTTTTTTACGGCAAGTCCCGTGTCATCGCAAAGCTTTGGTGGGTTGATATTTCTTAACAGTATTATTGGTACAAATTAACCGCCTCATTTGGTTCCAAAACTGTGTCGACTGACTTGTAAAGGACTGCCTGGTCTCGAATCTTGGTCAAAACAATATTGTTGATTTCGTGGACGTCTATATTTTTGGGTGCAAGAATCGCTCTTTCACTTAGCCATTTATTATTTTTATAATTGGTTAGAATATTCGGAAATACTTTTTCAACCAATTCATTTTTGGACGTCGCTAAACTACAGAATTCAGCAGGTAGTTGTATACGTCCTGAAATTGAATCTACTGGGAGCTTTCCGTTTCCAATTGCCAGCAATTGGTTTGAAAATGTTTGACCAGAGTCATCGTTTTGCAATCGGACACGCATATTTGTAGTGAATTTTAATGTCTTTACGTGTGCCCATAAATTAGAATTTTTCACGCAAGCATTCATTTCGTCTGTAGGTGTTGATCTAGGTATTATAGGTAGTGTTTGCCTGAATTCTCCCGCAAGCAATATTAATGTGCTGCCAAAGGGTTTCGAATTTCCTCTCAAATCTCGCAATGATTGCTCCAGAGCCTCGAGCGATTTTTTGTGTGCCATTGTGCACTCGTCCCAAATAATAAGTTTGCATTGCTGCAATACTTTACCCATCCCAGATGATTTGGAAATATTGCACGTGGGAGTTTCTGTAAAATGCAAATTCAGAGGCAATTTCAAAGCGGAATGAGCAATTCTTCCACTAGGCAGCAACGTTGCGGCTATTCCGAACGACGCAATTGCCAACTCTATATCATCTTTTGATCGAATTGATGCCAGAATCAGTTTTATCACAAAGGTTTTACCAGTACCACCTTATGCATCCAAAAAGAAGATTTCTCCAACGTTGTTATTGACACAATGCATTATCGTATCATAAATGTCTTTTTAATCAAACGTTAACTTAGAAATATTATTTTGTACATATGATAAGAGATCACTCATGTTGTAACTTTGTTCACGATCCAATTCTACACATTTCGAAACAGCAGCGGTACGATTAGGTGAAGGCATTCCCAAATCCTGAAGAGGTTTGTTAGCCATACTTAAGCACAAATCTTCAATAATAACTACCAGATTTAAGTTAAAAAACAAAGTTTCAGCAATATGTACTTCATAGTGACGCTGAAAAATAAAGAAAAAAAGAAAACGGAAAAAGTTATTGACACAATGCGTTATCGTATCATAAATGTCTTTTTAATCAGACATTAACTTAAAAATATTATTTTGTACATACGACAACAGATCACTCATGTTGTAACTTTGTTCACGATCCAATTCTACACATTTTGAAACAGCAGCGGTACGATTAGGTAAAGGCATTCCCAAATCCTGAAGAGGTTTGTTAGCCATTCATAAGCACAAATCTTCAATAATAACTACCAGATTTAAGTTAAAAAACAAAGATTCGGCGATATGTACTTCATAGTGACGCTGAAAAATAAAGAGAAAAAGAAAACGGAAAAAAGAAAAAAGGTAAAAAACTAAAAAAAAAATAAAAAGAAAAAACACTCAAAGAGAAACTACAGACCGGGACACAAATGACGACCGAGACAGAGGGAATATAAATGACGACCGGGAACCTCAAAGAGAAATTACAGACTGGGAAACCCGGACACAAATCACGACCGGGACACAGGGAATATAAATGACGACCGGGACATAGGGACACAACTACAACGGGGACGCCGGGGCACAGGTGGGATATATAGATGACGACCAGGACACAGGAATTGTTCGAATAGAAACTACAGACCGGGACACCGGGACACAAATGACGACCGAGACACAGGGACACAGGGAATATAAATGACGACCAGGACACTCAAAGAGAAATTACAAACTGGGACACCGGGACACATGATAGCGATGATGATTGGGTTTGGGATTATGACTTGGATAAGGTCATCAATGCCTACCAAATTTAAGTTTAAAAAATAAAGGTTCGGCGATAGGTACTTCATAGTGACGCTGAAAAATAAAGAAGAAAAAGAAAACTGAAAAAAGAAAAAAGGTAAAAACTAAAAAAAAAACTAAAAAGAAAAAAACACTCAAAGAGAAATTACAGACCGGGACACAAATGACGACCGAGACAGAGGGAATATAAATGACAACCGGGAACCTCAAAGAGAAATTACAGACTGGGACACCCGGACACAAATAACGACCGGGACACAGGGAATATAAATGACGACCGAGACACAGGGACACAACTACAACGGGGAGACCGGGGGCACAGGTGGGATATATTAATGACGACAGGGACACAGGGATTGTTCGAATAGAAATTACAGACCGGGACACCGGGACAAAAATGACGACCGGGACACAGGGAATATAAATGACGACCGGGAAACTCAAAGAAAAATTACAAACTGGGACACCGAGGCACAAATGACGACCGGGACACAGGGAATATAAATGACGAACGGGACACAGGGACACATCATTATAATAATGAGGTATTTATTTATTTATTTATTTTCTTTATTTCCCTCAAAAAATGAGGAGTACGCTACAATATAATATAAAGAAAAAACAACTGATAACACTTACAATCAAAACCTATCAAATATTGATCGAACACTTAAAGAAAAAAAAAAAAAAAAAAAACACTTGCTAAATAGATTAGCCGATAAATCATGAAGAGCCAGAACTGTTACTAAAAAACGGAAATAAATTGTGGCCTAAAAGGCTATTTTTCGCCCTATCTTCAAATGTTTTATATTTTTTGTTTATACAGACTACAGGATCCTTCACATTAAGCTTTAAAACAATCTCAGTGTTACTAAAAGAAAGGGGGAAACCAAGTAAAAATTTACGGAATTTAAAATAAGCAACTTTAATGGGCGAAAGATCAGAAGGTCTGAAATTTCGGAAGAGGAGGGACGGGAACAATACGTGAGGCAGAGCAACAGCGCTATACATACGACCAAGGACGTCCCGACAGTAAAGACCCCGAAAACGAATTAAAAGACCAAATGCCTTGCGTAGTTTCATCTGAACATGCTGAACCAGGACTGGTTTGAAATCTCTTTTCGAAGCAGCATATGGTAATCCCAAATAAGTGACTATTGGCGACGACTGAAAAATAACACCATTGCCGCAATCGAGAGTCGCCCTGACATTATCCTCTAAACAATTTACAACAAAAAATTGACATTTTTCAAAACTGATAGAAAGGCCCAAACCTTTTAAACAATTAATTAAAATATTAAAATTAGAAACAAGACTAGACTTGGACCGGCTTAGAAGGATAATGTCATCAGCATATGCAATGTAAGACAGATTTCGAGATAATGAAACAAACGAGGAGGAAAGAGAATTAAGGGCAGTAGCTAAACAAGAATTGAATATATAAGGAGAAATAATTCCTCCTTGTCTAATTCCTCTACCCACTTGAATTAATTTGGACTGAGATGAAGACGAACTCGGACAGATACGGATCTTTAAACCAGAATACCAAGAGCGAAGGACTCGTATGACAGCTAGGGGCAATCCAGCATGGATTAAAGTGAGCAGAGTGGATGCATGAGAAATGTTATCAAAGGCCCCTTTGATATCAATCAAGAGGGCGTATAGCGGTTGACCAGAGATTCTCGCTTCTTCAATAACCTTGCTGAAAGATGCTTGGGCATGGTCACATCCCAAACATCTCTTAAAACCAACTTGATTAGAACCAGTGTCAAGAATTTCAAGAAGATCCTTCAAACACAACTCAAACACTTTCTCAATCATAGAGCCCCTAGTAATTGGCCTCCAGGAACTACAAGATGACAAGTCTTTTTTCCCACTCTTAGGAATAGGCGTAACTATGCCAATATAGAATGACGATGGTACTAAACCAGTAGTAAGCAAAAGGTTGAAAAATGCCAGTAGAGTAATAAGAAAAAAAAAGGAGCAAGTTTGAAGTGATTAGCAAATAAGCCATCATGATCCTTAGCCGACTGCGCCTTTAGCGTTTTGATTGCTCCACGTAACATATCTTCAGAAATCCTGTAATCAGTGGAAAAATTCTTCAACCTATCATCTAATTGCAACACAACACTGTTAGAATCGTACGAAGTCGACAACTTAGAAAAATAATTTTCCCACTCTTTCAGCGATGGTGTGGAATTAGTATCAGGCATGTTAATCCGCCTATTGCCTCGGAGAACATTCCAAAGGAGATTCTTGTCCTTGTCGTTATCAATATTTGAAGAAGCTTCTTCTATGACCAGGTTATTATGACGACGGAGCTCTGCTTGGAATTCAGCCTTTCTCTTTTTCATTAGCAAAAAAACTGGATGCGAGTCTCTTGGCTTACCGAGGGCCCGCCATTCCCAATACGCTTGTTTAGCCGCCTTATTAGAATTTACCAAAAAAGGATTGAGGCTCCAAAAAGGTTTCTGCGCGCCCAATCTTATCCTATTAGTAGGAAAAACTGCCACAGCACCATACTTTAAGCAATGGATTAATTCAAAATAAAGACAATTAATAGTCAAAGAGAGATTACTATCCATTGAATCCAAACTATCAGGGATATAGACTTTATCAATTAAAGTCCCAACTCTTTCTTGGTAAAGCGGTCTAAAATTTGGATTCCAATCAACCCGATCAAAAAATTTAGGAAGCTTATTACCAGAAAAACGAACTGGGGAAGGACGAGAAGCCAAAGGGGGTATAAGGAACTGAAGCGGCATGTGGTCACTAACGGGGAAATCTTAAATTACAGTAACCACAAGCAAAGGATCACTTGGGTTAGAAGAAAAAACATGATCAATATTAGTTGTACTACCACTCCAATGAATATAAGTAAAATCCTGGGACTTCGGTAAAACAGAAAAATTAGGAAGACAAGAAGATAAAATTGTACCCCTTTCATTTGCTATATTTGGATCACAGTTAAAATCCCCCAAAATATAAGTACGCAAATTTGACTGTAAACTAGAGACAAAACGACTAAGATTAAAACAGCATTGAGTAAACGCATCAAAAGAAATATGATCATGGTAATCAGTCGGAAAATAACAATCAATTAAAACTACGTTTGAAAAACTACAAGCTAAGAAATTTGTATCAATTGCTAGAATAGCTGCATTAAGAGACTTGGGTAAAATAGTAGCTAAACCACCGGAGGGACGTCCACTAGTCGGTGTAGCGGGAACAGCAAAAATGTCATGCTCAGTAGACAGACTAGAAAGCAGATTCAACGAATGATCAAGGAGGTGGTGTTCCTGAAGACATAATAACGATGATTTTTCATTCAAAAAACTATGAAGTACACGTAATTTCCCTAACACACCATTTGAATTAAAGGACGTAACACAAAGTAATACATTCATTTACAAAATTTCTTTAAAATTGGACACCTAAAGCTGTAAACTGGATGATCATTCAAGCCACAACTGGCGCATTTAACTGGCGCTTGACATGGGGAGTCTTTAGTAGAAATGTGATTACCGCTACATCGGGCACATTTGAAACATTCAGATTTACACTGATTTTGAACATGGTTAAAACTTTGACATTTAAAACAACGCCTAGGCTGAATACGATCACGTTCCACTCAGAAAACCTCATAACCGAATTTGATGCCATGTTTGATGTAAAAATGCAGGCATTCTTCTGTTTGAAAAATAACTCTTACAGTTTGCAATTTTCCTAGCCGGTCAAACTCGATTATACCCGGAAAGTCCAATGCGTAGGCACTAACATCAAAATCAATGTCCACACTCCTGATAATTCCAAAAAATCGCCGAGGCTTAGAAGTTATTATGCTTTCAGGAAAATTAACCTTTAGATCACAACTGAGCTTCGATGCATCTTGACATGGTACCGATACCATAACACTATCCTTAGTTGCTTTAACATAACGAATATTTGCACACCCTGTCTTATCAAATTCTTTCTTGCGGCAGACAGGATCCTTCAGTAGGAGAGTGGGTGGGTTTTTTATCACTATGGTCTCTAATGGGACAGTCTTTAGTGGGAGAGGCGGCCACTCATGGTGGGGCACAGTGGGGGGATTGAGATCAAGATCATTGCCAGGCGTTATTTTTTTCTCTAAATTAGATTCGATACGCTCAATAGAAGAAAGTGTTTTTCAAGCTTTCGGGAATAGTCATAAACAAGTTTATCAAGCCGGACGCTAATGTCAGGCTTTAATACTGGACATTCATTAAAGCTCCGTGGGACGATTACAGGCCATATGAACTGTTTCGAATCAAGTTCTATGATAACACGCATTATGTCCGAGGCAGTAGTCTTTTCAGCTGTTTTTCCTCTCCTTTCTTGCAATCTACCAGCTTTACGACACAGACATGCGAGCAGCGTTTTTGCTACATTCAACTCCTCTAAACGATAGAATCCTGCCATTGCGTTAGATATTTCATCAACACTTATTCCTGCTTTCAACGAATCAAGAGCAAAGAATAATATCGAATTAACTACGATATGCGAAATTCCTGTCTCTGACACAAAAGTCTTATCAAAATCGCATGCATTGACTGGCTGGCTTGTGACGTCAGATATATTGTCACTTGCAATTATCTCAGTGGAATGTTTATTTGGTCTTGAAATAGACTGGATTGACAGGTCCACGCTTCGACTGCATGAATTTTCAGCTACAGAATTAGTATTAGTGGGAATGGATTTTTGACTGCTGATTATCGGGGATATACAGGGATTATTATTAGAGATGCAAGATTCATGTACTTCATCGTTATTTGAACAGATTAAGCAAATCCAATTCGGTTTTTCTTTACGCTCAATTGGGAAAATGCCTGCACACTGTGGGTGAAACATCTCGAGACATTTTGTGCATTGCAGGGTAATCCCCTTGCCACAAGATCGACCACAACCAGGACAAATAAATATTAACATTTCTCACTCCTTAGGTCTGGGGTTAAATAAGCAAGGCCAAAAAAATAAAATCGCCTTTAGCGCTCCATTAAGCTTATAATGCAATAGAATCCTTTATGCAGGTCAATAAGTATAGTAGGGATTATGCATCACTATAATCCCTATTGCGAAATTTTGAGTTTCTTCACATAAAACTTACTGAATTAATAATGTCCATGCAATATCCAATTTAGATGTTGACACTTTGAACTCTGAACTGATACTTGGCGCCCAACGACTTACGCACGTGGGGGGCTTGGGGGGCGCGAAGCGCCCCACCAACTAGGTTTTGGGGTGGCGCGAAGTGCCACCCCAACAGCTAGTGTATCATATTTTTTACCACAATACCATATAAGCTTTTATCGACATTTTCATCAGGTATTTAAGCGGAAATCACATCATCAATTTCATTAGAAATAGTTTTATTATATAGCCAGATTAGTATATGTGCGTGTGGCAATCCTCGTTTTTGCCATTCCACTGAGTACATCCAGCGTCGCACTGACCCAAACACTTTAAGTTTTACTATGTAGTTTATCAGTGATTTCAACTTTTTCCTGAAAACACAGGCCGTAATGTCATGTCTTTGAACCGACGATTGTCCTTGAAGTAAAATCTGCTGTATCTCGTCCCAAGATTGATTATATGTAAATGTAATAAATAAATCTGGAATACCATAGAGAAGAAAATACGTAATAGCATCTTGAGCATATTCATGTATATGACGGGGACTGCCAGCATGTGACGAAGGTAAAATCGTTAATCTTCCAACGTTTGTGGTATTACCGTCATTTACAACTGCATCTCGCAAATGAATGTATTGTTCAAGGCGGAGCATGGTCTGATTCAGACGGATAAATAGCAAGCGTTCTGATTCAATTTTCGCATACATATCAACGATGTATTGGTGAAACAATTGACGGCATTTTAAAATATAATTGTCTTCATCCTGCGGAATCATTAGTCTATAGGAATAGTAATGTATTGCGCTGTATTTCTTATCCGTTTGTTTGTTAGTGGATGGATCTTGCAATTTATTATTAAAGTTATAGCCGTTGGCTCCATACCAAAAAATGATAGGATATTGTAAGGCATCGTAGCATCGATGAGTTTCAGCAATTCTTACCAACTGAGCGTTCCGCTTATGAAAAATAATATCTCGAGGTAAAAACTGATCACCGACCATAACGATTGTCACTTCGTCATTAGTTGGAGCATTGTATCTGCGCACATGTTGGCCAGGAGTCATTTTGTCATTGGAGATAACAATTTTATGCGTATCAGTAGGCATCAAATCGATGGCTGTTTTGAACAGACGAACTAAATTATCATTTTTGTGGAAAAAATGTTGCAATTGGGAAACGATAGGCCTTTCAACGTCGGGAGAAATTTTGCAACGTGCATTCAATTCAGAATTTCTATCACTGATGAAGCACAGTTGTAAAATTTATGATTTTCGCCTGAGAATGGTAGAAGGGACCCTGCTTTATGATGAAATTGCCCTTTTACTTTGAAAGTAGGCATAAATTGATCTCGATTTTCGATTTGGGCACCAAACGACATCATTTGGAAACATGAATTATATTTTCTGATCTTTGATAAAATATGCTTAGATTCTGACGTAGTTCCAGTAAGCAAAGTCTTCAATGGCTCTGGTGGTGCAGCCAGTAGAGGAAGTTTAACTTTTCCTGAGGCGCAACACATTCCCATTGTTTCACCATTAAATTTCAAGGCCTTGCAATAGGGACAAATTTTATACATAGTCCCGATTTGAACACAGCTACTCAAGCTATAATCATTGACTAGGCTGTATCTGAATGCCAGGCGATACCTTTCAGGTTGCTCTTGTTATTCCTCGATACACTTTCTTTTGGTGATTTCTCTTTGAGACGCAAGCCTGTTTTCACGCTTTTGTTGTGATTCCTTGGCACGCTTTCTTTTGGTGATTTCTCTTTGAGACGCAAGCCTGTTTTCACGCTGTTGTTGTGGTTCCTCGGCACACTTTCTTTTCATACTTCCTCTATTAGCTGCAAGCCTGTTTTCACGCAATTCTTGTGATTCCTCGTCATGCTTTCTTTTCGTACTTTCTCTATCAGCTGCAAGCCTGCTTTCACGCTGTTGTTGTGATTCCTCGGCATGCTTTCTTTTCATACTTTTTTATTAAGCCGTAAATGATAAATTACAACAATGTCTCAAAACAAAAATCCTCCAAATATACATATGTTGATACTGTCCAAAAGCAAAGACATCCTGTACTTTCTCAGAATACTTTCCATGTCTGATTTTTAAGTCTTTTTTCTTTAGAAAAATAATGAACATTATGCTTGACGTTTATTTTCTGGGAGCTAGGATTTTTTTTAAGGTCTGGTAACAGTGAGAACAAACACAAATTTGGATTGAGAATCTTATAAAAAAATTTCTCTTTTAACGATCTTATTAAATACTTATAATGACGTCATATACTAAGCCTCGTCATAACAAACACGACGAAAAACAACTTCATGACGACATACAACTCAATCCTTATAATGACGTCAGTCGAAATTGATATTTATTGGTGTTCCAAATTTTATACCCAGCGCATGACTGAAAAGTCTAGCTTCGATTGGATTCATAGGCAAAGGAGAGGGAGGGGGGAAAGAGGGAAAGAGAGGAGATTCGAATCTTTTCAGCAGCATATCCCTAAGAACGGATAAATTGAACTTGGCCAAACTTGATAGTATATTCGAGTTAGGGTCCCGGTTATGCCTTTGGATATTAAGACGTAATACGATCTTTAAGGAGGAGGAGGGGAGGAGGGGCAGTGAATGAGAGTAAATTATTATCATTAGTGGCAAGTGTACCAGAACAAATTGTCGGATCCAAATTAAACTTGAGGAATATTGAAGGGTAAGTGGCCAACTTGCACCTTATGAGATCCAGCCAAAATTTTCCACAGAAAAAAGGGGGTAACATCCCTAAATTCTTCTAAAACGAAGGGCCTATCTCATTCAAATCGAGCTCGGTGTTATGTAAGAGTAAGTGCCATGGTTATGCGTTTTGTGAGTCCATATCCGATCAAACTGGTGAAAGGGTTTTTGTATAATTTTTCATCCCGGCATCTACTAGAATGGGATGTCAGATCAAACTTGGCACTAAGTGAGAGAGAGTGTCTTACTTAGAAAATTTTGTGGTCTTGAACCACTAGTCCGTGAGGAAAATAGGAAGCGGTGAGAGGGAGCAAACCTGGTGACTAAGGCACTTACCAGAATAGATTATCCGATTTAAGCAAGTAACAGAAAGTGAGATGTCATTTTGTGTATTGTGCTTTTTGGGGCCCTCACTACCAGAGAAGGATATTCCCTCCCAAACTTGCTGTTAGGTAAGACCTGTATGTCTCTTAGGTCTGACACTCGTCTATGGCGCTTGTACAGAGGCCATATATTGCTCAAAAAAGCCAATCAGTTTTTCTTAAACTTTCAAATAGCCCTTGTGAGAAACAGATATTCTGGAAGTAGAATACCTTGAATCTAAGCCTATCTCAAGGTAGGATAATTTCAGTCAGAACTTTAAAGGTAGGATATTTTAGTTCTAGTTTAGCGACACAATATATAAAGTTCAATTTGGCTAGTAATCACAAAGTAGACACTAAGTAAACATTTGTAAAAACAAACTAAACAGCAGCTAACACAGAACAGTAGACACAAAAAAGCGGTGTCTGGTATGTTATAGTTCAATTACCATGGCGAGTATATTGTCATAGAATTGAATCTGCAAGACATAAAAAAAATTAAAGTTCTTCGAAAAATATACATTTCTTTGATAAATCTACAGATTTAATTAGGACAACTACAGCCTATTTTACTGAAATTAATACTCTATTTTAATGAATTTTTTTTATTATGAAGAGTGAAAAATTTGACGATTAAAGCATTGCTTTAATGGCCTATGATATCCAAGCTAAAAAACGTTTTGGATGTTTTAAGTTATGTTGAATAATGCAGTACTGAAGATTCTAATTTTTTTTAAACTCATTTTGAACTACTAAGGCTTCTGCCTATATGTCTCTTTAAAACTGTATAGTATGAGTGCTAAGGGGTACCAAATTGGGACAAAAATACCTCTCCCCCTCCTAAATTTCAAAATAGCCTTTTTGATGTCTTGACGTTATAAAATTGAAAATATGTCTACCACTGCTCCAAAAATTTCAGTGATTTGGTTAGTCCGTGAACGATAAGCCTAAGTTAGGTGCTAAGCCTGCTTCAAAAAGTCCATATGAAAATCATTCTGTTACAGTAGAGAAGTTTGATTACACATCCTGCTACCCTAAAAGAGAAGCAAAATAATCATTTTTGACTTCTCACTAGCTCTTGCAATTACCAATTAGATGTTTCCATTCCAAAAAGGACCCAAAATCATGTCTTTGCGTTTACAATTTATTGAAATAGCAATTATGCATAAAAAAGTAAATCTCAGAAAGACCCAAATATACTCGGCAGAATTTTTCTCAAAAACTTAAGCTAGTATTTATTTAAATGAATTGTTAAAGCTGCCGTATTAAGCTAAATACAAATCAATCTATATATTATATCAGTTCTGGTACTTTGCAAAATAAAAAATAAGGTCATATACCAGTGACCAGCGTTAAAAAAAGTATTATTTGGCTTTAGACCAGTGGTTCTCAACCTATTTCAATTTTGGGCTATGCCCCACCTAGGCATTTCTAATATCCTTATACCCCCCCCCCTCCAGGTATTTAAATTTTGCTGTTAAATTTTTTACGTGTATTCACCTGAACAAAGGATAAAAGGCAATTAACATTGTAAGTTTTTTTCAACTTGGACCACTAGGTATATTTTATCTTAATGACAAATTTGTTTCAATACAGCATTTTTTATACAATGTATATTGTCAATGCAATAGTATCATCTATCTCTTTCGCTTCTTAAATGTACCTGAGTTGAAGTCATTCGGATCACATTTTTTTCAAAATTTCTCTAAAGCAATAGTCAGCCGAAGGGTGGACATCCTGCCCATGACCCACCAAAATATTGTCATGCCCCACCCACGGGGCCAGCAACCCACATTAGGAATAAAGGTTTTGGACTAAAATGGTTTGTCTTACTACTACTACTACTACTACTACTACTACTACCAACTCAGTGCAGCATCAAGCCACGTGACGTCACCATGCTCTTTCACCCCATTATGCTCAAATCTTTCCTCTGTACCCCCTACCAAGAAGTTTGCAGCCCCTTTGGGGCTTATCTGCTTTTAGTTTGGTCTTGGATAGATGGTAAAAAAGGACGATCTTTGGATATATGTCACATATGACCCGCAAAAGATGTTTTAGTTATTTCAGCATTTCTCTCATTTTAGCCCAAGAAAGTGTAATATAACTACACTTTTTGTACAGCTTGGCTCTTTTTTATATATGTTTTGTCAAACCAGTATCGAAAACCACCCATAGACAATTGTTCTAAAAAAAAATTAACCAATCACCCTCCGTCTTCTGATGCGCCAAGTTCAGAACAATAACTGATTACAGTAATTGCTGAAACTTCTAATATTCTAATATTAGTTCGAAGACTCAGTCCCATTTTTCAAATTCATTTCAACTCTGAAAACAGTCTGCTAAAATTCAAGAAAATTATGCCAATATAAGTACAGGAACTAAAAATTAGAAAATTTGCAATTTAAATTATCAATGTCCTTAAAGTAGATGTGCTACCTACCGACAATATATAAGCCCCCCATACAAAGCCAATAATTTACCAATAACCAATGATAAAAACCGTCAATAAAATAGTGCAAGTGAGAAAGTAGCCCATTGGGAACAGGCGCATTACCAAGGAATTAAATTTTAAAAAACACCTTCTTAAGTCTTAACGTCAATTCTAAAAATGCAGACAAATTACTAGCAACATAGCGGAAGACTGATGCAACGATCCAAGTTGTCACACAGAGGTTTTATTATCTGCAAAAATTTTCAATGAGAAATATATATGTGTGTAGAATTAGTATAACAATCTTTAATCGAAGATAGAGAATCTGGAACGAATGGAGAAGTGAATATATTTCCCTGATACTTTTCTCTTATACCGTTTAAATTATAGGAGTTTTGTAAAAGAAAAAAAATTCCCAAATTTTATTAAACCGTAAATCATAAATTACAACAAGGTCTCAAAACCAAAATCTTCCAAATATACATATGTTGATACTGTCCAAAAGCAAAAACTTTCTCAGAATGATTTCCAAGTCTGAATTTTAAGTCTTTTATTTTATTTACATTATGCTTGACGTTCATTTGTTGGGAGCTAGGATTTTTTAAGGTCTGGTAACAGTGAGAACAAACACATATTTGGATTGAGAATCTTATAACAAATTTTTCAAAAGCTTATTTTCATCAAAAATTAAATTATTTTAAAAGCAACCTATTTATCGTTAATTTCAACTTAACTTTTACCTACTACTACACCTAACTTTGGTAATAATTAAGAAGAACTTAAGAAAAACCCTCAAAAATTCTGAAAGCTACTTTAACAAAATCTTAAATACTTATCTCATTATTAAATTGCCTTAGTTAACCCTCACCCCTCATTAATGGAACAATATATAACGCAGTTTATATATCATCGTGATATTTTACAAAAGCACCACTTATGCCAACAATGAGTGCTAATCAAGGAACGAAAATTAAAGAGTAAAATATAATTGTCAAATAAATTGGTAAAAATTATAAGGTTAAATTGTGAAATATAATAGTGAAATATCAACTCTATACTGGTTCATTAGGGAGGGGGCGGGGATAAATTGAAGAAAATATGCTTTAGGAATGTCATAAGTAAGTATTTATGAACATTTTATGCAAGTTTTCCTTCTCTTGGTCCCACCTATTAGAATTGTCCTAGTTTTATTTTTTTAATGTTTCTACTCATGCTTAAAATTTTATATGCTTTAGTTTTATTTTATTGCCTCACGTGTAATGATTTTTACCAAAAGGGTGCTATTTACAATTTTGAATCAAAACGAAACAACTTTTAAATTATTTTAAAATTTAATTCCACCGATAGCCAAACCAAGACCTAGACTGGTCCAATCTAAGTGATAAATTTGGTTCAAACTAAGAGCCCCTTCAGTCCCTGATAGGCAGAACTCTTTAGTAAAATGGTTTGATCTCAAAGGTACTTACAAATTCTTTAACTTCATTATAAACGTGTTAGCGAAATCAGTGGTTCCATCTTTCCTAGAAAAAAAATAAACAAACAAAAATAAAACAACAAACAAATCGATGTAAGAACCTGGCTTTGAACCTGATTTAACATAAGAGGAAAAAAAGTAAGAAAAAATAGTAAATACAAATATTGGAAAAATTTCAGTTCAGTTCGGCAACAAGCATATTACTAATTAATCAAATAATAATTCTTATTTACAATTAATTATTCTATAATTTCGTGAATGCACAATTTTCATTCCCTTTATTGAAATAGTTTCACAATTTTCCCTGTGAATTCGATTATCGCCTAATTAGTAAGTCTTCCAAGTTTGCGTCAATGGACTAGCTCTGATATCATATTTGTGTTAACAAACTGTAAATCAAGAGCAGCTTTTGCCAAAAACCCTAAATATATATATATATATATATATATATATATATATATATATATATATATATATATATATATATATATATATATTTATATATATATATTATATATATATATATATATATATATATATATATATATATATATATATATATATATATATATACATATATATATATATATATATATATATATATATATATATATATATATATATATATATATATATATATATATATATATATATATATATGTATATATATATATATATGTATATATATATATATATATGTATATATATATATATATATATATATATATATATATTTATATATATATGTACTTATTATACTACGCTCTTTATACTAAAGTTTTTTATTGTTATAAAAAGTAGTTTTGCGAGAAAGAATCAAATTTTAGCGCAAGGAACGGGGTGTCGAGGAGGAAAAGCCCCTTTCATATACGGAGTAATTTCTGTTCGTTTTAAGTTTTAATGTCGCTCCTTACTTTCATTTCAAAAAACTTGTTTTTTTTTTTATTTAATTTCTGAAAGTCTTTAAATTCATGCATGTCTGAATTTGGCTCTCCGTATATAAATTACTAAAATGAAATTTGCATATTAATTCTTTTTTTGGCTAAATGGCTTTCTCTTAGTTTTGATCAGACGATTTTTAGAAATAAGTGGTGGGGA
The DNA here is from genome assembly GCF_032884065.1 of Artemia franciscana. Taxonomy (NCBI): domain Eukaryota; kingdom Metazoa; phylum Arthropoda; class Branchiopoda; order Anostraca; family Artemiidae; genus Artemia; species Artemia franciscana. The sequence continues at coordinate 59,247,931 of NC_088863.1, read as the reverse complement.
ACGAAGCCTAGTTACCTTCCAATTTTTCGATTACTTAAAAAGGCAACTAGAACTTTTAATTTTTAACAAACATTTTTATTAGTAAAAAATATACGTAACTTAAGAATTAACTTATGAAACAAACTTTTATATTCTTATATTTTTGATTATATTTATGAGGGGGTTTTCCCCCTCGTTAATACCTCGCTCTTCATACTAAATCTCAAGTTTTAGTTTATGTTTCCCCCTGAAAACGTCGGTACACTTCCCAATAACCATTACTGTATGTAAACATTGGTCAAAGTTTGTAACTTGCAGCCTCTCCCCCAGGGACTGTGGGGGGGGGGGGGTAAGTCATCCCCAAAGATATAATTCTTATGGTTTTCGACTATGCGGAACAAAATGACTATCTCAAAATTTTGATCCAATGACTTTGGGAAAAAATGAGCGTGGGAGGGGGCCTAGGTGCCCTCCAATTTTTTTGGTCACTTAAAAAGGGCACTAGAACTTTTCATTTCCATTATAATGAGCCCTCTTGCAACACTCTAGGACCACTTGGTCGATACGATGACCTCTGGAAAAAAAAACAACAAACAAATAAACACGCACCCGTGATTTGTCTTCTGGCAAAAAATATGAAATCCCACATTGTTTTAGATTGGACCTTGAAATTTTTTCTATAGGGTTCTCTGATACGCTGAATGCGATGGTGTGATTTTTGTAAAATCGTATGACTTTTAAGGGGTGTTCCCCCTATTTTCCAAAATAAGGCAATTTTTCTCAGGCTCGCAACTTTTGATGACAAAGACTAAATTTGATGAAACTTATATATTTAAAATCAGCATAAAAATCCAATTCTTTTGATATATCCTTTAGCATCGAAATGAACTGTTTGATTCTTGATTATTTTTCATGAAATTTTAAGACTTTACCATAAAGAGCGAGGTTTGAGGAAGGGGCAGAACCTTTCCTATACGGGATATTTTCTATTAATTTTAGGCTTTAATATTGCTTCTTAATTTGCTAGTTGAAAAAACTGGCTTTTTATTTTATTATATTTTTGTTTAGTTTCTAAAACTCCGAATTGGTCAAACATAAATTTTTGCAAACGAAGGAAAATATGACAGACATCCTCTAGGAAATCTGGCCTGACCATTTGCTTTAAGGCCGCGCAAACGTCCAGAAATTATACTCTCTTTTCAGTCCTTTTTGAATCGCGGCAAATCGACAAACACTCAAGGTTATCAGATTTCACTGCCGTCATTGAACTCAAGGGGTTTCTCACTGAAGATTATGATTAATGTATATTCATTCTTCGTAATTCGACAAGTAAATAGGAATATTTATTTGGAAAAGAACTATTATTCGAGTAGAAAATTAGAGAAATTATTATTCGAGATTTTTTTTTTGGAGGAGGGGGGTTCAACTCTTACGAAAGAAATACCAAGAAAACACAGGAAAATTAAACATTTCGCTGAGAAAATTAAGCATTATACAAATTTAAGGTGGGTGAATCCCTCGCCTGCGTGTGTGCCTGTGGTCTGGTCATCATTATTTGCCAGGAGACGCGGTATAAAATTGTGGAAATTACAAATTAAAAGTACATATTTTCGGGTTTTTACTTCATGCAGACCTATTTAGAAAAATATAATTTAAATAATTGCTCGCAGCGAAGTGACAAATTTATTTCATTTTATCAAAAAGTTCGTGGTAACGAACTGTACTAAGGAGCGACCCGGCTCAATAGTAACCAAAACTCTACAAAACGGATTTTTGATACCAATAGCTACATGAACAAAATCGCATTTTAATGCTGACTTTAAATATATGAGATACCTATCTAAAATTACGAGTCTAAGAAAAATTGCCTTATTTTAGAAAATAGAGGGAAACACCCAATAAAAGTAATAAAACCAAAATTACACCCATCCGAATCAGCCTATCAGGGAACCCTACCGTGGAAGTGTTAAGCTTCTATCAGCAAAAATATGGATTTTTTTTCCAGGGGTGATTATATCGAACCAGTTGTCATAGAATGTTGCGAGTGGGCTCATTCAAACGGAAATGAAGTTATATACAAGTGATTTATATATAAAAAAATGAAGTATATAGTACCCTTTTTAAGTGATCTAAAAAATTGGAGGGCACCTAGGCCTCTTCCCACGCTAATTATTTTCCCACAGTCACCCGATTAAAGTTCTGAGATAGCCATTTTATTCAGCATAGTCGAAAAACCTTATAACTGTGTCTTTGGGGACGACTTATTCCACCAGAATCTCCGTGGAAGGGGCTACAAGTTACAAACTTTGATCAGTGTTTATATAGTAATGGTTATTGGGAAATGTACATACGTTTTCAGGAGGATTTTTGGTTTGGGGGGGGGGGGGTTGAGAACAGGGGGTTATGTTGGGGGAACTTTCCATGGATGAATTAGTCATAGGGGAAGAAAATTTCCATGAAGGGAGCGCAGGATTTTCTAGCCTTATTTCAAAATAGAACAATACAAAAATAAATATGAAACAGTTTTTTCAACTGAAAGTAAGGAGCAGCATTAAAATTTAACACTAACAGAATACAGAAGTTCGTTACGTAAGCTAACTCGTAAGTTATGTAGATCTTTTACTAGCAAAAACGTTCGTAAAATATTAAAAGTTCTAGTTGCCTTTTTAAGTAACCAAAACATTGGAGGGCAACTAAGCCTCCTCCCCTGCACCTTTTTTCTCAAAGTGATTCTGTCAAAATTATGAGAAAGCCATATAAATATGAAATTTCGTTTTAATTATTCATCTGTGGAGAGCCAAAATCAAAACATGCATTAGTTCAAAAACGTTCAGATATTAAATGAAAAAAGACATGTTTTTAACTGAAAGCAAGGAGCAACATTAAAACTTAAAACGAATATAAATTACTTCGTATGTGAAAGGGGCTGCTTCCTCCTCAACGCCCCGTCTTTACGCTAAAGTTTTACTCTTTTTCTCTCAATTCTACTTTTTAAAACAGTAAAAAACTTTAGCGTAAAGAGCGGGGCGTTGAGGAGGGAGCAGCCCCTTTCATATACGAAGTGATTTCTGTTCGTTTAAGTTTTAATGTCACTCCTTACTTTCAGTTAAAAAAAAACTTGTTCTTTTTATTTAGCTTATCCATACAGGTTCATTAAAAAATATTCTAAAGTTAGATTGTTGCTTGAGTATTTGTATATCTGAATTTGTATTCGGATAAGGCTGTAATGACACATGATAACTACCCATACCTAGCACAGTTGGATTTAAATAAACGGTTCTCGTATCTCCATACTTCTTGGCAACCTTCCGTCGACAATTTCGGGTAACAGTGCCTAAAAATAAATTTTTTTTAGATTTGGCAGCATTTTGTTAGACCAGAATTCACGGTCACGACCAATCTTTTCATAATATAATTCCTCTTCCCCTAAAAATATTACAAAGTATACAAAATCAATGTCACAACATTCCAATTGCATTTGAATTTGGTAATAGTAGTCATGTGTTCTTTTCAGCTTTATTTCACTATTAACTTTCTTTTCTAGACATGTATTTTTTTTAGCGCTATCCACTCTTCCAATTTAAGCCCTTTTGCTGTCAAAGGGCACTTCACCTCCAAAAGAGCCTTCTCACCCGAAGGAAAAATTGCTATCCCGTCCGGACTGGCCCCTAGAAACCCATATTCCTTGTGAATGAAAAGCCCAGCAGAGTTCACAATGCAACCCATTTTCTTTGCAAAAGCTGCAATAGCTACAGGCTCATACATCTGACCATGCTCCATTGCCTTTGTTTGGCGGTTTCTGGGATACAGGAGCTGCTGAACTAATGAGCCCACAGTCTTCAACCGCCTTTTACAAACAGCACCAGCTACGGAAGCTGTAATTCTGTTTTTTCTGTATTCTATCCAGCTATTATCGATAGAATTTCTCTGAAGCCTAGTGGCTTTTTCGATACTGAGGATATCTGTTGCAGTACATTGGAGACGAGTCAAAAAATCTGTTTTTGCAATTTCGAGCGCACTGCAATCAAGATCCGGAGCAGTTGCGTTCGAGCCGTAGTTTTTGTCTGCTCCGGTTGGCTCCCTGATTTCTTTTGAAGGGAGTTTTGTGGAAGCATTAGTGAAAAGGCGCTTTTTAGCAGACAGTTTTTTACGTCGAGCAGTAGTCATTGCCCGCGGTTGTGCAAGTTTTTTCAACTGCCTACTTGGTGTAGATCCTACAGTTCTTCGAAATATTTCAAGGCGAGCTGAGTGACCTTTCGTAAATCGGATTCCTGCTGCTTTAACACGGGTGGTATATCGCGCACTTTGGCTAACCATGATGTTTTTGCCACCTATAAGCCTTGCAACTATGCTCATAAAATATTCTGCCAGGTTGCTCGTGTGGTTTCCTATCAGTAGACGAGCCCTTCTGGTCAGCGTATCAAAGGCTGAACACACATGGCTGAGAAAGATGTTGCTAGGGATGTCTTCAGAATCGACCTGTAGAACTTTCCCGGAGAATGAGGAGCGTGTAGGACAAAATCTATGGTCGCCACGGAAAAACTGCAGAGGAATTGCCTTCAGCGCAGTGACGAGATCCTTCACGCTTTTCTTCTCTGTGGTGGCACATACAATTGCATTTCTGGCAAAATCACACATTTTCTTTATTATTGCGGCACTAAGAAATCTTCTGCATTCGGCATTTTCATGCTGCTTCTTATATAGTCTGTTTCAAGCATTTGCACGCATGATTAGCACACTCAATTTTTTCTACATTTCTGCCATATGGTACCCTTGCTATAATTTCAGAATGGGTACTTGAATCGCCGTCGGCAACAAATCGAGTATATCTTAGATTGTGCGTGGATGTTGCTATTCGGAATGCGTCAACTAATATATCTGACTCCATACCTGTACTGGGCCCCTGCCAGTTCATAAAACATGCATGTCCAGGAACAGATCTATTAACTTGATGCCTGTATTTCACGCAAGTACAGCAATATTTGTTTCTAATTCCTAGATTTAAGAGTTTCTTCGAATAGAAACCTATCACCACTCCACAGCCTGAGAGTGCACGATATCTATTCCCATAACTTCGTGTACACCAGCTTCCATCAACTATAACACATGTCTCTACAGCTCCATTTGGGTGAATTTTCTCACCTGCTTCCAGTGCCATCCTTCGCTCGGTTTTCCCATTTTCGATAAGATAGTCATAGAGAACTTTTTCCAATTCTACGCAAATTTCTTTCTCAAATTTTGTAAAGACTTTTTGAGACGGGATATTTATTCCAATGGTAGAGAAAAGTTCTTGAACCTGGGCGTGAGTCATTCCACCATTTATTGCACCAACCACTACCTCTTTGTTGACACTTACTGTTCCTGTTTCTGTTTTGTGTTTCTTTCTGATAGTATTCACACTATCAAAATCAGTCCTTTTCCGTTTTTTGACTACGGTTTTCGTTGAGTCTTTTTTTTTAAGCCTTCTAGGAGCAAGGGGTTTTTCTGTGTGAATTGTGGCTTCCTCATGACATGATTCGCATTTGAAGATGAGTCTTGAGCGCAATCCAGCTCTATGTTCTTTAGAAAACATCATATTTGAAACCAAATTGATATCTTGGCACCTGTAAATAAAAGGCTAATTGGTTGTGAGGAAGTAAAATAGTAAAGTAGCGATTTTATTGTTTTGGTAGAAAGGAAAGTGCTATAGCTTCAAAAAGGATAGGTAGTATGTAGAGTAGTGAGCGATGTAGGGTAATTAAAATATGAAATAAAATATAAAATATAGCTAGAAATGGGCGAGATTTGGAAATTATACGATCTAACCGAAAGTTTTTTGTATTTCATTGTTAGATTAAATCACCCAATTTTATTTATGTATGTAACCAAGCCAAAAACTGTCCTGGAACTACCAATCAGGAAAGCCAAGTATTTCAAAACTTTACAAAATCCTTTGGGGCATGACAGGAAATGCCCTCTAAACAGACCCGTGTCGATTTACCAAATTCCAACGGAAATTACTAACCAAATTCCAAGAAAATTAAGTCTCACTTGACTCCCTAAAATCTAATTCAAAGTAAAAATCCGTGCCCCAAATTCAGTTGCATCTCAACTATCATTTAAATTTTTATTCGAGTAATTCACAAAGTTCTTATTAGTACGATTAAAAATACTAATATACTTTTATGAGTTAGGAGGATCAAATTAGCTAGTTTATTTCTCAAATCCTTTAAAGCCTTTGCAGACATTCTTTCAGAACCTTTATCCGTACTTTTTAATGATTAGATAAAAAAACAAGTATTTTAAATGAAAGTAAGGAGCAACATTAAAACTTAGAACGAACAGAAATTATCCCATATATGAAAGAGGCTGTTTCCTCCTCAACGCCCCACTCTTTACGCTAAAGTTTGACTCTTTCTCTTAACTCTACTTTTTAAAACAGTAAAAAATTTAGCGTAAAGAGTGAGGGCGTTGATGAGGAAGCAGCCCCTTTCATATACGAAGTAATTTCTGTTCGTTTTAAGTTTTAATGTCGTTCCTTACTTCTGTTAAAAAAACTTTTTTTTTTTTTATTTAATTTCTGAACGTTTTTGAATCAATGCATGTTTTGATTTTGGCTCTCCGCAGATGAATAATTAAACCGAAATTTTAGTATTTATTTTTTTGTCTAAAGTGCTTTCTCATAGTTTTGATCGAATGATTTTGAGAAAAAATGGAGCGGGGGAGGATGCCTAGTTGCCGTCCGATTTTTTTTTTACTTAAAAAGGCAACTAAAAATTTTAATTTTTTACGAATCTTTTTATTAGTAAAAGATATACGTAACTTACAAATTAGCTTACGTAACTAACTTCTGTATTCTCATGTTTTTATTACGTATACGAAGGGGCTCACCCCTCGTTAGTACCTCGCTCTTTACATTAAAGCTTAAATTTTGTCCCAATTTCTTAAGAATGACCCCTGAATCACAAAAGCCGTAGAATAAATAGTTGAAATTACTAAAAATACTTTAGCGTAAAGAGCGAGGTATTAGGAGGAGGTGAGCCTATCGTATGCTTAATAATTTCTGTTCGTTTTAAGCTTTAATGCTTCTCCTTACTTTCAGTTGAAAAAAGCTTTTTCGTATTTATTTTTTCATTATTTTTTTTTAAATAATACTAGAAAATCCTGGGCTCCCTTCATGAAAATTTTCTTCCCCCATGACAAATTCCTCCAAGGAAAGTTCCCCCAACATATCCCCCTCTTCTTCGAGTTACGAGTTTGGAAAATAAGGGGAAACACCCCTAAAAATAGTATATTTTTTTATTTTTCAAAATGGCAAGTTTTTTTTTTTTAAATGGAGAGTTGTGAGACAGAGTCAAACTTTAGCGTAGAAAGCAAGGCGTTGAGAAGGGAACAGCCCCTATCATATACGGAGTAATTTCTGTTCGTTTTAAGTTTTAATGTTGCTCCTTACTTTCAGTAGAAAAAACTTGTTTTTTTTTTATTTATTTCAGAGTAGCGCGACTCATTTTTTCCGCCGATTGATTAGCTTTCGTCATAAATTAATACAGAAGTAAAAAGTGGGGCTATTTCAAAATGTAATGGGGAAATATATAATGGGCTATAAACTGTCGCTTAAAGAGGGGCGAGGGGTGGGGTATAGCAAAGCATTCGCTCTTAGGAATATCATAAGTAGCTACTTATGTTTGTTTTAAGTTCTTTTCTGAATTTTTAGGCCTTCCTTCAAATGTGCCCCTCTCCTTATTTTTTACCAAAAATATAATTTAAAAGATCTACTGTTTAATACTGTAAAAACTTTAGCGTAAAGAGTGGCGCGTTGAGGAGGGAACAGCCCCTTTCATATACTGGGTAATTTCTGTCCGTTTTAAGTTTTAATGTTACTCCTTCCTTTCATTTAAAAAAAATCGTTTTTTATTTAATTTCTGAACGTTTTTTTAGTTAATCCATGTTTTGATTTCGGCTCTGCGCAGATGAATAATTAAAACGAAATTTGAATTTTTATTTTTTTGGCTAAACGGCTTTCTCATAATTTTGATCGAACGATTTTGAGAAAAATGAGCGGGGAAGGAGGCCCAGAAGCTCTCCAATTTTTTGCTACTTAAAAAGGCAACTAGAGCTTTTAGTTTTTTACGATGGTTTTCATTAGTAAAAATATACGTAACTTACGAATTAGCTTACCTAACGAACTTCTATATTCGCAGGTATCTATTACGTATATAAGGGGGCTCGCCCACTTGTCAATACCTCGCTCATTACACTAAAGCTTAAATTTTGTCCTAAATCCTTAAGAATGACCCCTGAATCACAAAGGCCGTAGAATAAATAATTGAAATTACTAAAAAATACTTTAGCGTAAAGAGTGAGAGATTAGGAGGAAATGAACCCCTTATATGTGTAATATTTTTTGTTCTTTTTAAGTTTTACCGCTGGTCCTTACTTTCAGTTGAAAACACTTTTTCATATTTATTTTTTCATTGTTTTTTTTAAATCATGCTAGAAAATCCTGCCCCCTCCCATTCATGGAAAATTTTCCTCCCCATGACAAATTCCTCCATGGAAAGTTTCCCCAACATAACCTCCTCTTCTCAACCCCTCCTTCCAACCAAAAAATCCCACTGAAAACGTCTGTACACTTCCCAATAATCATTACTATGTGCAAACACTGGTCAAAGTTTTTAACTTGCAGCTTCTCCCATGGGGACTTTGGGGGAGTAAGTCGTCCTGAAAGACATAGTTATAAGGTTTTTCAACTATGCTGAATAAAATGGCTATATCAGGATTTTGATGGCGCTAGAACTTTTCATTTCCATTTGAATGAGCCCTCTCGCAAAATTTTAAGACCACTGGGTCGGTACAATCACCCTTGGAAAAAAGAATTAAATAAATAAACACGCAACTTTGATTTGTGTTTTGGCAAATATACAAAATTCTACATTCTTGTAGATAGGAGCTTGAAACTTGTACAATAAGGTTCTGTGATACGCTGAATCTGATGGTGTTACTTTCTTTAAGATTAAATGACTTTTAGGGGGGTTCCCTCATTTTCGAAAATAAGGTAAATTTTCTCAGGCTCGTAACTTTTGATGGGTAAGACTAAACTTGATGATGAGACTCACATATTTAAAATCGGCATAACAGTGCGATTCTTGAGATGTTCTGATATCAAAATTCTGTTTTTTAGAGCTTTGGTTACTATTGAGCCGGGTCGCTCCTTACTACAGTTCGTTACCACGAACTGTTCGAAATTACCTCTACTGGTAAGTTTGCTTTATGTTGGAAAAAAAATGATAAAAAGAAGTTTTTTAACTGAAAGTAAGGAGCAAAATTAACGAACAGTAATTACTCCGTATATCAAAGGGGCTTTTCCTCCCTCAACACCTTGCTCTTTACGCTAAAGTTTGACTCTTTTTCTTAAGTTTACTTTTTAAAACAGTAAAAAACTTTAGCGTGAGGAGCAGAGCGTTGAGAAGGGAGAAAACCTTTTAATATACAGAGTAATTTCTGCTTGTTTTAAGTTGTAATGTCGCTCCTTACTTTCAGTTCAAAAACTTGTTTTTTTCATTTTATTTCTGAACGTTTTTGGATTAATACATTTTTTTTGTGCTTTTTTTCTGTTTCTCTGTTTGCCATTCTGGCATGTCCAATGAATTGTGGGACAGAATAGAGGCAGTTCAAAAAACGTGTCTAAGAATTATTTTCAAACAGGGTAAAGGGCCTTACATTTCCCTTCTTCGGAGAGCAAATCTAGTCACCCTTAAGGAAATGAGAGTACAAATTTCCTTATTATTTTGCCAACAATATCGTGCATAACCCTTGTACTACTTCTCCTTTCTCTAGTGAATATTTACCCACCCGCCACGTCAGGGGCGGATCTAGGATTTTTTTTTGGGGGGGGGGGGGTGTACATGAAAGGTTACTCCGATAAACTTGTGGACAAAGAAATACCAACAATTTAAAGGGAACTGCAACAATTTCTAAGTCGTGGGTAGGTAGTGGACATGGACTTTAATTTAATATAAAATCTGATGAGTTCTATTGAAATTAAAGTCAATTAGAAATATTGATACAAAAAAAGTAAGTTTATAAGAACCACCTCGCCATAAAACACAATTAAAAGGTTGTTCACCCTCTACAAAAAAATAATATATTAAATCTTTTCTGCATAATTTTTAGCATTTGCACTTCTGGCGACTATAGCGAGTTACTGAAACTTTGTATTGTCAAAAAAAAAATTAGTACCATATTTTGGTATCATACATTCTTTAGAACTAATTTTTGATTAAACATTAAGTAATAGTTCGTTTGATGGTGTAGCAGGAAAAATAGAACAAAGAAATAGAAATATAGTGCTTTCTTATTGTTGCTATTAGAAGCGGATTAAGTCAGAATTTTAAATCTCCCCTTCTTACGAATGAAAATTTTCGCCTCCCAGTTGGCATTTGTGGTAATACGGACAGATCCCCTTGATAAACTTGAATTTAAATAAATACTTTTTGGGGACATGTGTCATTAATAAAAATCTAATAGAGACTCTAAAAAGTAACTGAAACCTTGTTTCAAACTTGTTTGCAAAAAGAAACAGCCTTAATAACTAAAAACTTACTAAAAACTCGACTATTAAAAACCAAATATAAAAAAAATTCGTCCCTAAAAGAACCAGAGCAAGCGGTCCCAACCACAAATCTACTACTATGTCAGGGGGAGGGTGCCCCCTGCATTCACCACTGCCCCACGTTCTAATTCAACAAAAATCCCCCTTCTTGCCCAAATAAGAGTTTCCACTGAAAGATATAGAAGAACGTTCATCCTTCACATATTTGAAATTTTAAATTACTAACCCTTCGCTCTTATCGCTCCACTTTTAACTTATAGTTTTAATGCTTATTTTGCAACTGCAAACTTTACAATTCTTGCAAGGTAAACTAAATTGTCATTTTGTTTAAATTTGTTTTCCCGGTTTTAATTTACGACTTTTTTACTGATTGCAATTTTATGAGTTTAATCTGGTTTGATATTTATTACTGATTGGCATTCACCATTTTTTTTTTATTTTTTTATTGAGACTAAAATGTGAATTTGGCCCTTTTGGGCTTGTGATAGCCGTTTTGTAGAAATAAATCTTGTCTTGTCTAAACGAAGATGAGATTGCTAAAGAAATAGCGAAACAACTGCCGACTATTCTATATAAGCTTTAAATTGTTGGTAAAACCAACAATAGTGAAATTAAACTAATCTAAGTAGATACCGTCGGAGCGTTCTGTTGTTTTGGGATGAAAATATCTTTAAAAGTTATCGAAAATTCTTTCTCTATAGCAGAAAAGACAATTATCAAGAATTAATAAGGTACAAGTTGTATTAATTGCAACCCAGAATAATTCCCCATCCTAATAATTTTGATAGCAGTAAATCAATGACGTAAAATGAAAGACAAAGAAAAAACTTACATGTGGCGAATCACGAGGTTTTCATAATTCTCAAAAAGGTAAGGCAGATCCACAATCCAGCGTGAGCCTTTTAGAAGGTCTGACCCCAAATTTCTTCCAGAAGTGATAACTTTCAACACAAAAGGGGAATTTGTTCCAATTCCTTCGGAACTTGATTCGTCGTGAACCGAAGCATCCGTTAAGTCTTCTAACATATATTTTGGTAAACGCGGTCTGCCTCTAGCCCGATAATTTAATTTCAACTTTTCACGATGGGCCTGCACATTTGGCAAATGGAGCCCTCGTATATTTCTTCTTTTTTTTCCCATGTTACTGTGGTCAATAACAAGAACTATATAAGAACTTTATTAGGATTTTGACCATTTTTATCGGGGTTCACTTACTAAAGGGTTGAATTGTTTCTTGGAAAGGCCTTGGACTTGAGACTGGTCATTTGACTGCTTTAGTATGGGTAATTTTTATTGGGGTTTATTTACCAAGGGGTGGGATTGTTTCTTGGAAAGGCCTTGGACTTGAGACTGGTCATTGACTGCTTTTGTAGTTTGCTTTGGTAGTTCTACAGCAAGACTCGGGTTTTGCTATAACAAATTTAAATATTCTGGGGACATTTTGTTTCGTTCATTCGTTATTTTGTTTCATTCATTAGTTATTAATTAGCTTGTTTTATATATTTCTAATTCTTATTTCAGTACGAAGATTATGCAAAATTGTACTTATACTACAATACACAAATTTGTCCTGAATTTATTTTAATTAAGCCAAAACGATAGATCAATCTTTTTAAAATAAAACCATTGCTTCTTATTCGGCCCTTGTGCTGTGTTCAATTTATCTCTAGGATTAGACGTAGCTTATCCTTAATTATTTATACAATACAATTTTCTTATATATTCATTAACCGGCAGTTTGGTGTCTGCACCTTACTTCTTCTCTAAACTCTGTTTAAACAGGTTAGAACTAAATAATGCTTGACTGAATCGCTCCTGAACAATCCGAGTGGTTAGTCCCTTGGTGTAATTTTTGCATTCTTAGATGCTCCGATTACAGCTCAATCTAACCTTTTGAGGGGAAATTTTGATTTCGGAACACAAATATGTAAAGTATTTGAAGGGACTGCAGCCAGGAGGTATATATTATAGAAAAAAGCTTCTTATTGATGAATAGAAAATTTTTTGCTCTATTTTTTGATACCCACAACAACAATGTCAAGCATAGCAATCTAGAATGCAAACCCGAAACAGGTTTTATAATTATTTTGAAATTATAATAAAAAATAATTGTCGGCTTTAAGATTGGATTATGCCAAAATATTCACCAGATTTTTTTACTTCTATTGACATAAAAACCGCCAAAATCACTAATTCAGGAACGTCAGGCAAACTCCAAATGTTTAACATGGGAGGTATAGGAAGATTCTTTCCGAGTCCGTCCAGCCTTAACCTTTTCTGCTTCAGACCTTTCCTCTATCCTGACGAATGACATCTTAAATAGAATCTGGATAAGAATATTTTAATTATTCTTTGTTGTCTATTCTTTTACTATTTTCTTGTGTGATTGTATTTTTTCATTTTTTACCATATAATTAGTTATTGTTGTTACAAACCTTTAAATGATAAACAAAATAATGAATATTATCTTTCCCAGAATGTTCGGTAATGAAATAATAATAAGGTCAACACAAAGACCAATTTTCGATAAAGCAACATCAACGTATTAACGTCAAGACAACAAAATAACACACAAAAACAAATTCATAACAGAAAACTGAATGCAGTCATTTACAAAAAAAAAGACTTTGGCTTAACATAAAAACTTCTCAAATATTTTAACGTATATCCCTTTGATTCTTCTTATATTTTTTGTATATCTGTTTGTTTGAAATAAAATTACGATTGTTTGTGGCAAAACATAAAAATTTAGTGTATTGCTTAGTTTTTTATCTTCTTATTTGATTGTTTTGAAACGCTAATGCATAATTTCAATAGAATTCAAGGCTCTGCGGTAATGGATATCTGGCATGAGTATCCGAGCTCTGGGGTATGGGGAATCTGAACTCAGGTCCCGCATTGCAAAGCAAAGATTAATACACTGTATTACTAGACTGGTTTTCTAACTAAACTTTTAAGAAATAGAAGAAAAAAAACGATCAATCAAAACGAGTACAGTAGCAATTTTTACGATAACTTTTAAATGTTATATTGATAGATGTTTAAAAGCGTTTTTTTTGAATATAATAAAACTTTGTTAAACAAAAATTAAACATTACGCAATTTAATCATTTGACAATAGCCATTTAAGAAGAAACAAAGCTCTGCGGAAGAACTACTAGAACAGTCATTATCATAAACGCAAAAAGAGAGAGAGAGAGAGAGAGGAAGCGAGAAAGAAAGGGGAAGAGAGAAGGATATGAATATATATATATATATATATATATATATATATATATATATATATATATATATATATATATATATATATATATATATATATATATATATATATATATATATATATATATATATATATATTCATGCGTTTTTCCACCCTTTGGAAGTTTGAGGAATTGCCCTTGGTGCCAGTAGTGGTAGGCTAAATAGATTCGATTCAATTCTATGCTTTAAAAATTAAATTCAAGTGCAGACAAGGCTACATTTCAAATAAAACATGTCAGAGTGGTTTATTACACATTTTTGGGAAGAGGTCTGATTAACTTCTCAGCAACTTTAATTCTTGCAAAAATAGAGAAAAATACTCATAAAGATAATACATATTCAGAGAAAAAAACTAGTCATTTCTCATATAAAACAAATAAGAGCAACGGTTTTGTGAGAGTTCAAGCTCATATGATAGACCAAACTAAAAGTAAGACCTAGTAGGATCTAAAGGTAAGAAAAGCAACTAGAGACTAGCAAACAGCTGTATAACCGATAAAAAAGGCTTCACGATAAAAATGAAAAAACAAAGTATCTGTGAAGCTCATACAGCTTAGGCTTAAGAGACTATTCTAGGATCAAATCAGAGGAAACTATAGTTTATTGCTGAGATAAACACCAATTCCATCTAGTCTTACATGGCAAGTCAAAAAGTTAAAAAAAGAGCTAAATTCAAATACCATCATCCAGTTATCATCATCTATTTGGATAGTGGAAATTATCCATCAAGATAGGTTTTTGAGATCTGTCTGTCGGTCCGCCCGTCTGTGCAATCGAGTATAGCGGGAGAACCGCAAGGCAGATATGTATTAAAATTTAACTATTTGGATTAAAATTGAGCTTAATTAGGGGGATGGGGCTTTAAGTGTAAAAAAAAATTCGAGTTTTTAATTTATTTCACTGTAATTTGCATCTGGAAATGAAATTCGATGAAAATTGAAAAAAGCTGCCTAAGAGTATGATATGCATTGAGTTCTGGGACGGAGACCCAAGCTTAACTGAAAGTTCAGTTTTTCATTTAATTCAGTGTAACTTGCGAGAGACAGATGGATCTCAGTGAAGATTGAACCAAAGGTGCCTAAGACCGTGACAGGCCTCAAGTTTTGCGATGAAAACCATAGCTCAAATAGAACAAAGGGGAATGGGTTTTAAGTGCTGAAAAAAGTCAAGTTTTTGGTTTAATTTAGTATAACTTGCGAATGAAGCAACGGATCCAAATGAAAGCTAGACCAAAGATGACTAGGATCAGGTCTCATATCGAGCTCTGATATCACAAGCCCTATCTAAAATAGGGCGAGGGGGAGGGGGTTTCAAGTTTTAAGAAAGTCGAGTTTTCCTTCAGTTTAGTAGGGCCTATAACTACTTCCACCCATGGCTTGCCCACAGCCTGGAAATAACCCTTTTTCAAAATAAGTCATACTGAAGCCAACTTTCAACCAAATATTCCATTCCCAGAGAAAAATTACTTTGTATGGCACTTGGTATTTACCAAGTGACATACAGTGATCACAAATTATGTCGGTTTGTCAGTCCCGGTCTTGCTAGTTTCGGCACTTCCAGATAAGCTAGGACGATGAAATTTGGAAGGCATATCATGGACCAGATCAGATTAAATTTGAAATAGTTGTTTCCCCGATTCAACCATCTGGGGGGTGAGTAGGAGGACGGTTAATATGGAAAAATTAGACCGGATCTTAATTAAATTTGACATTTAGCAGAATATCATGTCTCAGAGCTCTGATATCACAAGCCCTATCTAAAATAGGGCGAGGGGGAGGGGGTTTCAAGTTTTAAGAAAGTCGAGTTTGCCTTCAGTTTAGTAGGGCCTATAACTACTTCCACTCATGGCTTGCCCACAGCCTGGTAATAACCCTTTTTCAAAATAAGTCATACTGAAGCCAACCTTCAACAAAATATTCCATTCCCAGAAAAAAATTACTTTGTATGGCACTTGGTATTTACCAAGTGACATACAGTGATCGCAAATTATGTCGGTCTGTCAGTCCCGGTCCTGCTAGTTTGGGCACTTCCAGATAAGCTAGGACGATGAAGTTTGGAAGACGTATCAGGGACCAGACCAGATTAAATTTGAAATAGGTGTTTCCCAAGTTCAACCATCTGGAGGGGAGTGGGAGGACGGTTAATGTGGAAAAATTAGATCGGATCCTAATTAAATTTGATATTTAGAAGGATATCATGTCTCAGAGCTCTTACTTTAAATTCCGACCAGATCAGGTGACATTGGAGGGGGAAATTCTAAAATCTTGGAAAATGCTTAGAGTGGAGGGATCGGGATTAAACTTAGAGAGAAAAATAAGCACAAGTCCTAGATACGTGATTGGCATGAATAGAACGAATCCACTCTCTTTTGGGGAGTTGGGGGGAGGGTTAAATCTGGAAAATTAAAAAAAAATGAGGTATTTTTAACTTAAGAGCGGGTGACCGTTCGTGAAGTATTTTAGAATTTGATATTAAGAAGGAACTCATGTCTCAGATCTCTTATTTTAAACCCCGGCCAGTTCTGGTAACATTGGGGGAGAGCTAGAGGGGGAAAGCGGAAATATTGGAAAATGCTTAGAGTGGGGAGATTGGGATAAAACTTGGTAGAATAAGCAAATGTCTTAGATACGTGACTGATGAAATCGGACTGGTTCCACTCTCTTTGGGGTAGTTAGGGGGTCCTGTGCTTTGGCGAGTTCGGTACTTCTGGACGTGCTAGGACAATGAAATTTGGTAGGCGTGGGACCTACACAAATTGACTTGATAAAGTTTTAACTTGCGAGTGGGTGATCGGATCTACGCAAATTTTGATATACAAAAGCTCTGTGTCTCAGAGCTCTTATTTTAAATGCCGACCAGCATTAAGCCTCTGATTTTTCTTTTAAATTAATCTATTGATTCTTATAATTTTGCTAGAGCTCATGCCATATGAGCTCTTGGCTCTTCCGACCTTGTCACAAGTGCCATATGAGCTTTTAGCTCTTGTTTTATTCTTTTTTTCTCAGAAGATTTTCGACTTTGTCTCGTGGTTTTTGCCACTTCATGGTGTGAAAACTGCTGCTAGAAATAGATAGGTAGCAACTTCTGCCGTATTGTCTTCTAGTATATTTAAATGTGTGCTTGCATCGTGGCTGCATCCCCTTAAAGTTCTGTTTGTTACGGTAATGTTGATTTGTCTTCTGTTGCATATGCAGACGACGTTCTTCTTGTTGCCTGGACTCGCCATGGATTGGTTTCTAATTTTACTACATTTACCAATGAACCATCTAAGATTGGACTGTCAGTTAATGCGTCTAAATGCGAGTTTATTTGTTTTAATACCCATCATGCGGTCGCTCCATTCGTTGCTGGGACTGCAATTTTGCCATGTTTTTCTTTATTTAGTTGGCTTGGTCTGTATTTCGGTCCAACACTTTCCGCTACCTTTTCATCCCTAGTGAATCAAGCCGTGAAAAACCTACGCATTGCTTACGGAAAAATATCCCCAAACAAAAGCCATTACAACCACAACGGTTTGTGCATGATTTATAGCGCCTATTGCGCCCCTATGCTTTTGTTTTTATCAGGCATGGCTCATCTGTTTCGTAAGAAAAATCGCCATACTCTACGCGCGGCTTATTTCATATATTGCAAATTCCTCCTCCGGCTTCCTAGATGGCACCAAAAGAGAAAAATAAATGCTCGATTTGATTTAATAGATATGCCTTCTTGGATTCGGTCCTCCAGTGGTGATTTATGTAAAAAGACTATATACTTTATTCAGGTTTTCGAACCTCTTGGGCCTTTTTTCCACAGGTTAATTAGTCTATGTTGTCTTTTGTTATTTTGATTTTTTTTTCTTGCTGTTTATCGTTTTTGTTTTTGTTTATTTATAATTCTCCGTACTTGGTGCTTTTTTTTATACTTTTACGGATAATAAAGTTCATTCATTGATTCATTCATTCATTCTGCAGTTTGACCAGCCGTATGGAATGCGTCTGAATCAGCGGGCTTGGTGCAGGCCCGTGATTTTATAATATATGTTTGTAGGGAGTTTTACCGACAATCTGAATTGACTACCCAGCATGCGGCTTGCTTGAGTGAAACCCAGCCAAAGGATATAGATACCATACAATCTCATAGCGTGTCTGAAATTTAACTTGAAAACTTGAGGCAGTTTCCTTGTAAAGGTGCCGAGGGCGAGATATGTCATCAAAGTGTGAATCAAGACTTCATTTTCATACTCTTCTTTTCTTTCAGTACGCTGAGAGACAGCGACCTTCAGCTAGCTGCCAAAAGTGTGGATTTTGCTGCTCCTTTTTATTGAACTTTGATTTCTCTTATTAAAAAAGTCTGCAACTGACTCACTTGGCTCCTTACTTTTAAATTTGAGTTTTTTTTTGTTGCTAAGGTTTTTACTAATTGAATCAGAGAATGAACTACTTTATTACCTTTTATCTGTTTTAAAGCCAATCTAAAGTTTTATTTTTTATTTTCAATATTTTTTCCACCATTCCGACATGTTTCAGAACAACCCTGTATTTTTTCAAACATGGCCGATTTGACTGAACACTAATCGCCAGAAGTTCAACTCTATGTGCACTGTATTAATCCTGTCATGTGATCTGCCTGATCCAATCAGATGTTTTTTGAATGCATTTAATTGTTTTGATAGTCTTTTTCTTTCAAGCCGTTGTGTCGAAAATTGGTTCAGATTATTTTTCGGACTTCGTTGGGTGTCTACCAGCCAAACAAGGGAAAAAAATATTTTCAATATTTTTGTTTATCATTCCCACTTGTTTCAGAATAACCGTGTATTTTTCAAACGTGCCAGATTTGACTGAACACTAATACCAAGAAGTTCAACTCTACATGCCCTGTGTAAATCCTGTCATGTGATCTGTCTGATGCAATTAGGAGTTTTTTGACTGCACTTATTGTTTTGAAAGTCTTTTGCTTTCAAGCCGTTGTGTTGAAAATTGGTTAAGATTATTTTCTTGGACTTCAATGGGTGTGTACCAGCTGAACAAGGGAAACGGTTAAAAACGATAAAACGTAAATTCTAGTTCTTGATGAAGATTTTCAAGGGAGGAATGACAGGGGACATTCTATAGGCAAGGGAAGGGGCTAAGAAGCCTTCAGCATGGCTTTAAAATAACGTAGCATGGGTTTTATATCAGAAATATATATATATATATATATATATATATATATATATATATATATATATATATATATATATATATTTATATATATATATATATATAAATATATATATATATATATATATATATATATATATATATATATATATATATATATATATATATATATATATATACTTGAAGTAGTACTTCAAGTAGTACTTAAGTACGATTTTGGTAAATACTTGATATTTGATACTTAAGTAAGAATTTGGGAAGTACTTATTACTTGATATTTAAGTAAAAAAACAATGAGTACTTAATACTTGATACTTAAGTAAAAATTTGGAGTACTTGTTGCAGTACTGAGCTGGACTACGTTCATGTATCGGAAATGAAAGAATTCACCAAACAGCTTCATCACTGCTTATGTATCTTCCAGCCTGATATTGTACGATTTCGTCGATATCTTTGATTTTGGACTGCAAGCCAAAAACTTCCATGTCACTGCCTTTGTTGACTTATTTACATATGTATTTGATTGCCTTTACGGAGTTAAAGTATTCAACGTTTATGTGTGCATTAACTGTTTTTCATAATAATGGAGAATATGGAACAACCCACTGGTTATCTACTTCAATGGTGGTACCGTTACGCTTCTTTATTATTGCTGTTTACCGCCATATTCAGTAGATCTTCTTCTATATTGTGGGTAACCATCATTGCCAGTAATTGTGTTGGATGCTAAAAGTCGAGGATATTTCTTTGTGCACCTTCCTTTGGCCATGCATGATGAATTTTCGTTCAATGCACCACAAGGTCCATGTATCATATTTTTTACAACAATATCATATAGCCCCTTATCGACATTTTCATCAGGTATTTCAGCGGAAGTTACATCATCAATTTCGTTAGAAGTAATTTTATTATGTATCCAGATTAGTATATGTGCGTGTGGCAAACCTCGTTTTTGCCATTCCACCGAGTACATCCAGCATCGCACTGACCCAAACACTTCAAGTTTTACTATGTAGTTTATCAGTGATTTCAACTTTTGCCGAAAGACACGGGCCGTAATGTCATGTCTATGAACCGCCGATTGTCCTTGAAGTAGAAGCTGCTGTATCTCGTCCCAAGATTGATTACATGTAAATGTAATAAATAAATCTGGACGACCATAGAGATGAACATACGCAATAGTATCTTGAGCATATTCATGCATATGACGGGGACTGCCAGCATATGACGAAGGTAAAATCGTTAATCTTCCAACGTTTGTGGTATTACCGTCATTTACAACTGCATCTCGCAAATGAATGTATTGTTCAGAGCGGAGCTTGGTCTGATTCAGGTGGATATATAGTAAACGTTCTGATTCAAATTTTGCATACATATCAACAAAATATTGGTGAAACAATTGACGGCATTTTAAAATATAATTGTCTTCATTCTGCCGAATCATTAGTCTATAGCAATAATAATGCATTGCACTGCATTTTTCATTCATTTCTTTGTTAGTGGCTGGATTCATCAATTTAATATTAAAGTGATAGCCGTTGGCTCCATCCCAAAAAAAGATAGGATATTGTAGGGCATCGGTAGCATCGATGAGTTTCAGCAATTCTTATCAAATTAGCGTTTTGCTCATGAAGAATAATATCTTGAGGTAAAAACTGATCACCGACCTTAACGATTGCCACTTCGTCGATAGTTGGAGCATTGTATCTACGCACATGTTGGCCAGAAGGCGTTTTGTCAGCGGAAATGACAATTTTATGCGTATCAGTAGGCATCAAATCGATGGCTGTTTTGAAAGACGCACTAAATTATTATTTTCGTTGAAAAGATGTTGCAATTGGGAAACGATTGTCCTTTCAACGTTGGGAGAAATTTCGCAACGTGCATTCAATTCAGAATTTCTATCACTGATGAAGTACAATTGTAAAAATTTATTATTCTCGCCTGAGAATGGTACAAGGGACCCTGCTTTATGATAAATTTGCCCTCCTACTTTGAAAGTAGGCATAAATTGATCTAGATTTTCGATTTGGGCACTAAAAGACGTCATTTGGAAACACGAGTTATATTTCCTGATCTGTGATAAAAAACGCTTAGATTCTGACGTAGTTCCAGCAAGTAAAGTCTTCAATGGCTCTGGTGGTGCAGCCAATAGAGGAAGTTTAACTTTTCCTGAGGCGCAACACATTCCCATTGTTTCACCATTGAATTTCAAGGCCTTGCAATAGGGACAAATTTTAGACATAGTCCCGATGTGAACACATCTACTATAATCATCGACTGGGCTGTACCTGAATGCCAGGCGATAATTTACTGGTTGCTCTAGTGATTCCTCGGTATGCTTTCTTTTCTTACTTTCTTTATCAGCCGCAAGCCTGTTTTCTTTCTGTTCTTGTGATTCCTCGGCACGCCTTCTTTTTTTACTATCTCTTTCAGCAGCAAGTTTGGTTTCGCATTGCTCTGGCAATTCCTCGACACGCATTCGTTAACGTAAATTGCACATTTCTAATCTGGCATTATCTCTTGAAGCCTCAAAAATGTTTTCACGTTGCTCTTGTAATTCCTCGAAACGCCTTCATTTTTTACTTTCTCTTTCAGCAGCAAGTGTGGTTTTGCGTTGCTCTGGTAGTTCCTCGACACGCCTTCGTTGACGTAAATTGCACATTCCTAATCTGGTCCTTTCTCTTTGAACCTCAAGCCTGGTTTTGCTTTTTGGTAACATTCTATCTTTTTCAATGTTTTTCAATTTATCAGTGTTTATTCTAACATTGACAGTTAGAAAAATTTTTACGTGCCAAGCATGCTAAAACTCAACAATTTAGAATAAACCTCAAATTTATAAATATCTGTTTTAAGGTTTTCGAATTACTTTAATCTATTGTCCAAATATATAGAAATATTTATGCAATTCCCAGTTTCTGAATTTTTAGTTTCAGTTTGCTTTTTCTTCTTTACTTTTCCGACGTCATATGCAAACCCTAAAAAAAAAATACATACAACTTATTTTTATATATAGATAAGATATAATCTGGCGTAACAGACATAGTGTAACAGACATAACAGACAGACAACTTATTTTTATATATGTAGAAGATATATTTATGTCAAGCCTGGCCAGGCCCCTTTTTGGTGGCCTGGCCAGCTTTTTGTCTTTTTTCCATTTTTTTTCATTTTTTTTTAGTTTCTTCTTTTTTTAATTTTTCCCTTTTTTAGTTTTTTTTGTTTATTCTTTTTTTTAGTATTTTTTTAAACTAATTTAGGTTTTTCAATTTAATTTTTAATTTTTTTTTCTTTCTTAGTTTCTTCTTTTTTCTTTTTTTTTTTTCTTCCGATTTTCTCTTTTTGCCTTTTTTTAGTTTTTTTTATTTTTTTTTTCTAGTTTTACGTTTTCATGTTTTTTTTATTTTTCTGTTTTTAGTTTTTTTTCTTTTTTAGTAATATTTCTTATCTTTTTTAGTTTTCTTTTTTAAGATGTTTTTGTTAGTTTATTCCTTTTTTTTAGTTCTTTTCTTTTTTTCGTTTTTTTATTTTTAATTTTTTTTCTTTATTTAGTTTTTTAGTTGCTGAAAAGCGACTAGTCAATATATGCCGGTGTTGTTTTCAACAGATACCTGTATTGTGTTAGCTTTCAGTTACTATAGACTGTTGGTTGTTCTTTACTAAGTTCACATCATCTATCTCTATAGCCTTGATAGCCTTGTAGACCTTACTTGATGTGAAACTAATTACAATATATTGACTTAAACTTTGATTAGCCTTACCCTAAGTATAGAGTCAAATAGTCATGTTTAATGTGCTATATAGTAACCTAATACTTGACAAGATACGTTTTTTCAAAGATAATAACAAATAGAACAAAACCTATGGCTTTTCTTAGTTGTATTACTAAGTAACTACTTCTACTACTACTAACTACTCACCACAGCACCAAGCCACCTGACGCGGGTTGGTAATAATAACATGAAATATCATATAGAAGATTGTACATAATTATTAATACCTTGTGATGGTAAAGTGGATCAGACCTTGTGCTAAATGTATAGGTATTCAGGTTCATATCTTACCGTTGCAAGGCTGGCCACTTCAGTATACTTTAGTTCTTATGCAAAAGAATCATCTTTGCATAGCGAAAAGAAAGCAGTTAACTTTGTATCCGGTGGATTCAGGGCTCTTTGTTGCACGTTAGTTTCCGAGAAATAAACACGTTGACCAATCTGTAAATGTACTGCTAAGTGAACAACAGCTGGACTACGTTCATGTATCGGAAATGAAAGAATTCACCAAACAGCTTCAATACTGCTTATGTATCCTCCAGCCTGATATTGTACGATTTCGTCGATATCTTTGATTTCGGACTGCAAACCAAAAACTGCACTGCCTTTGTTGACTTATTTACATATGTATTTGATTGCCTTTACGGAGTTACAGTATTCAACGTTTATGTGTGCATTAAATGTTTTTGATAATAATGGGGAATATGGAACAACCCACTGGTTATCTCCTTCGATGGTGGTACCGTTACGCTTCTTTATTATTGCTGTTTTACCGCCATCTTCAGTAGATCTTCTTCTATATTGTGGGTAGCCATCATTGCCAGTAATTGTGTTGGATACAAAGATTCGAGGATATTGCTTTGTGCACCTACCTTTGGCCATTCATGGTGAATTTTCGTTCAATGCACCGCAAGGTCCATGTATCATATTTTTTACAACAATATCATATAACCCCTTATCGACATTTTCATCAGGTATTTCAGCGGAAATCCCATCATCAATTTCGTTAGAAGTAATTTTATTATGTATCCAGATTAGTTTATGTGCGTGTGGCAAACCTCTTTTTTGCCATTCCACTGAGTACATCAAGCATAGCACTGACCCAAACACTTCAAGTTTTACTATGTAGTTTATCAGTGATTTCAACTTTTGCCGGAAGACACGGGCCGTAATGTCATGTCTATGAACCGCCGATTGTCCTTGAAGTAAAAGCTGCTGTATCTCGTCCCAAGATTGATAAAAGTAAATGTAATAAATAAATCTGAACGACCATAGAGACAAACATACGCAATAGCATCTTGAGCATATTCATGCATATGACGGGGACTGCCAGCATATGACGAAGGTAAAATCGTTAATCCTCCAACGTTTGTGGTACTACTGTCATTTACAACTGCATGTCCCAAATGAATGTATTGTTCAGAGCGGAGCTTGGTCTGATTCAGGCGGATATATAGCAAACGTTCTGATTCAATTTTTGCATACATATCAACGACATATTGGTGAAACAATTGAGGGAATTTTAAAATATAATTGTCTTCATCCTGCCGAATCATTAGTCTATAGGAATAATAATGCATTGCATTGCATTTCTTATTCATTTCTTTGTTAGTGGCTGGATTCATCAATTTAATACTAAAATGATAGCCTTCGGCTCCATCCCAAAAAATGATAGGATATTGTAGGGCATCGTAGCATCGATGAGTTTCAGCAATTCTTACCAACTGAGTGTTTCGCTTATGAAGAATAATATCTTGAGATAAAAACTGATCACCGACCATAACGATTGCTACTTCGTCAATAGTTGGAGCATTGTATCTACGCACATGTTGGCCATGAGGCGTTTTGTCAGCGGAAATAAAAATCTTATGCGTATGAGTAGGCATCAAATCGATGACTGTTTTGAGCAGACGCACTAAATTATTATTTTCTTGGAAAAGATGTTGCAATTGGGAAACGATTGTCCTTTCAACGTTGGGAGAAATTTTGCAACGTGCATTCAATTCAGAATTTCTATCACTGATGAAGTACAATTGTAAAAATTTATGATTCTCGCCTGAGAATGGTAGAAGGGACCCTGCTTTATGATAAATTTGCCCTTTTACTTTGAAAGTAGGCATAAATTGATCTGTATTTTCGATTTGTGCACCAAAAGACGTCATTTGGAAACATGAGTTATATTTTCTGATCTGTGATAAAAAAACGCTTAGATTCTGACGTAGTTCCAGTAAGAGCCATCTTCAATGGCTCTGGTGGTGCAGCCAATAGAGGAAGTTTAACTTTTCCTGAGCCGCAACACATTCCCATTGTTTCACCATTGAATTTCAAGGCCTTGCAATTGGGACAAATCTTAGACATAGTCCCGACGTGAACACATCTACTATAATCATCGACTGGGCTGTACCTAAATGCCAGGCGATAATTTTCAGGTTGCTCTTGTGATTCCCCGGTACACTTTCTTTTCTTACTTTCTTTATCACCCACAAGCCTGTTTTCTTGCTGTTCTGGTGATTTCTCGGCACGCCTTCTTTTTTTACTATCTTTTTCAGCAGCAAGTCTGGTTTCGCGTTGTTCTGGTAGTTCTTCGACACGGCTTCGTTAACGTAAATTACACATTTCTAATCTAGCATTATCTCTTTAAGCCGCAAGCCTGTTTTCACCTTGCTCTTGTAATTCCTCGACACGCCTTCTTTTTTTAACTTTCTCTTTCTGCAGCAAGTCTGGTTTCGCGTTGCTCTGGTAGTTCCTCGACACGCTTTCGTTGACGTAAATTACACATTCCTAATCTGGCCCTTTCTCTTGGAACCGCAAGCCTGGTTTTGCTTTTTGGTAACATTCCATCTTTTTCAATGTTTTTCAATTTGTCAGTGTTCATTCTAACATTGACAGTTAGAAAAATTTTTACGTGCCAAACATGCTAAAACTCAACAATTTATAATAAACCTCAAAATTATAAATATATGTTATAAGGTTTTCGAATTACTTTAATCTATTGTCAAAATATATAGAAATATTTATGCAATTCCCAGTTTCTACATTTTTAGTTTCAGTTTGCTTTTTCTTCTTTATTTTTCAGACGTCATATGCAAACCCTCAACACAAAAATAAATACAACTTATTTTTATATATCGATAAGATATAATCTGGCGTAACAGACATAGTGTAGCAGACATAACAGACAGACAACTTATTTTTATATATATAGAAGATATATTCATGTCAAGCCTGGCCAGGCCCCTTTTTGGTGGCCTGGCCAGCTTTTTTTCTTTATTTTCATTTTTTTTAGTTTCTTGTTTTTTTAATTTTTGCCTTTTTTAGTTTTTTTGTTTTTTCTTTTTTTTATTAATTTTTTTTTACTAATTTAGGTTTTTTAATTTAATATTTAGTTTTTTTTCTTTCTTAGTTTCTTCTTTTTTCTTTTTTTTCTTTTTCTTCAGATTTTCTCTTTTTGCCTTTTTTTAGTTTTTTTTTAGTTTTTTTCTTTCTAGTTTTACCTTTTTATGTTTTTTTATTTTTCTGTTTTTAGTTTTTTTTTCTTTTTTAGTATATTTTTTATCTTTTTTAGTTTTATTAGTTCTATTAGCTATTTTTTTTAGTTCTATTGGCTATTCTGGACTATGCAATTGCCAACGCTATATCCTTCTTTGATGAAATTGATGCCAAAATCAGTTTTAACACAAACGTTTTACCAGTACCTCCTGGCGCATCCAAAAAGAAAATTTCTCCAACGTTGTTATCGACACAATACATTATCGTATCAAAAATGTCTTTTTGTTCCGACGTTAACTTGGAAATGTTATTTTGTACATAGGACAATAGATCACTCGTACTGTAACTTTGTTCACGATCCAATTCTACACATGTCGAAACAGCAGCGGTACGATTAGGTGAAGGCATTCCCAAATCCTGAAGAGGTTTGTTTGCCATACATACGCACAAATCTTCTATAATAAGTAAAGTCTAGTTATAAATTTCTGACGTAAAATCAAAACTCATATCTGACGTCTCTAACCGTTTTTGATGGAGTATATCTTCGTACATTTTTTATTTATATTTTTCCCATAACTCTGTAGGAGCTGATGGAGAACAAGTTGTTAGTATTATGCCAAACAATGCACGAATTTTACTTGGAGTTGACGTTTAGCACGTCATTGATGCATTTAACCCAGTGTTGGTCATTCTCCAATAAATTCAGAGTTTGGCATGCACTGCAGCAAGTGTCATGTATAGTACCGTTTACAGTTCTCAAATACTCAAAGGACATCGGACCGGGTACATTCACCAAAAGCAGGCGTAGAAAGAAGCATTTATGTTGATTGGGGTGAACGGTGTAGAGTCTTCCTATCGTGGTATATTTGAAGATGGTAGGTTAGCCGTTGACAGACTTGACTGACCTGTTTTCGACGTACAAATACTTTATTTTTAGTATTCCACGTGTAATACGAAGGCACTTCAGTATAAAGCAGTTTTTTGCAAAAGAATCATTGTTGCATAGCGAAAAGAAAGTAGTTAACTTTGTATCCGGTGGATTCAGGGCTCTTTGTTGCACGTTGGTTTCCGAGAAATAAACACGTTGACCATTCTGTAAATGTAACGCTAAGTGAACAACAGCTGGACTACGTTCATGTATCGGAAATGAAAAAATTCGCCAAACAGCTTCATTACTGCTTATGCATCTTCCAGCCTGATATTGTACGATTTCGTCGATATCTTTGATTTTGGACTGCAAGCCAAAAACTGCCATGTCACTGCCTTTGTTGACGTATTTACATATGTATTTGATTGCCACAACGGAGTTACAGTATTCAACGTTTATGTTTGCATTAAATGTTTTTGATAATAATGGGGAATATGGAAAAACCCACTGGTTATCTACTTCGATGGTGGTACCGTTACGCTTCTTTATTATCACTGTTTTACCACAATCTTCAGTAGATCCTCTTCTATATTGTGGGTAACGATCATTGCCAGTAATTTTAGTTCTCAGATACTCAAAGGACGTCAGACCGGGTACATTCACCAAAAGCAAGCGTAGAAAGGCGCATTCATGTCTATTGGGGTGAACAGTAAAGTCTTCCTATCGTGGTACCTTTAAAGATGGTAGGTTGGCCGTCGACTGACTTACCCTATTTTCGACGTTCAAATACTTTATTTTTAGTATTCCACGTGTATACGAAGGCACTTCAGTATAAAGCAGTTTTTTTGCAAAAGAATCATTTTTGCATAGCGAAAAGAAAGCAGTTAACTTTGTATCCGGTGGATTTAGGGCTCTTTGTTGCACGTTGGTCTCTGAGAAATAAACACGTTGACCATTCTGTAAATTTACCGCTAAGTGAACAACAGCTGAACTACGTTCATGTATTTGAAATGAAAGAATTCGCCAAACAGCTTCATTACTGCTTATGTATCTTCCAGCCTGATATTATACGATTTCGTCGATACCTTTGATTTCGGACTGCAAGCCAAAAACTGCCATGTCACTGCCTTTGTTGACGTATTTACATATGTATTTGATTGCCTTTACGGAGTTACAGTATTCAACATTTATGTGTGCATTAAACGTTTCTGATAATAATGGGGAATATGGAGCAACCCACTGGTTATCTACTTCGATGGTGGTACCGTTACGCTTCTTTATTATTGCTGTTTTACCGCCATCTTCAGTAGATATTCTTCAATATTGTGGGTAACCATCATTGCCAGTAATTTTGTTGGATACTAAACGTCGAGGATATTTCTTTGTGCATCTTCCTTTGGCCATGCGGGTATGTCTGGCGTATATCTGGCGTAACAGACATAGTGTAATAGACATAACAGACAGACAACTTATTTTTATATATATAGAAGATATATTTATGTAAAGCCTGGCCAGGCCCCTTTTTGGTGGCCTGGCCAGCTTTTTTTCTTCTTTTTTTTCATTTTTATTTTTTTATTTTTAGTTTCTTCTTTTTTTAATTTTTTTCCTTTTTTAGTTTTTTTTTGTTTTTTCTTTTTTTTGTAATTTTTTTTTACTAATTTAGGTTTTTTTATTTTCTTTTTAATTTTTTTTCTTTCTTAGCTTCTTCTTTTTTCTTTTATTTTTCTTTTTCTTCAGATTTTGTCTTTTTGTCTGTTTTTAGTTTTTTTTTAGTTTTTTTCTTTCTAGTTTTACCTTTTTATGTGTTTTTATTTTTCTGTTTTTAGTTTTTTTTCTTTTTTAGTAATAGTTTGTATCTTGTTTAGTTTTCTTTTTTAAAGATGTTTTTATTTTTTTATTTTTAATTTTTTTCTTTATTTAATTTTTTAGTTGCTGAAAAGAGACTAGTCAATATATCCTGGTGTTGTATTCAACAGATACTTGTATCGTGTTAGCTTTCAGTAACTATAGACTGTTGGTTGTTCTTTACTAAGTTCAAATCATCTATCTCTATAGCCTTGATAGCCTTATAGACCTTACTTGATGTGGAACTAATTACAATATATTGACTTAAACTTTGATTCCCCTTACCGTAAGTATAGAGTCAAATAGTCATGTTTAATGTGCTATATAGTAGCCTAATACTTGACAAGATTCGTTTTTTCAAAGATAATAACAAATAGAATAAAACCTATGGTTTTTCTTAGTTGTATTAGTAAGTAACTACTTCTACTACTACTAACTACTCACCACAGCACCAAGCCACCTGACGCAGGTCGGTAATTATAACATGAAATATCATATACAAGATTGTACATAATTGTTAATACCTTGTGATGGTAAAGTGGATCAGACCTTGTGCTAAATGCATAGGTATTCAGGTTCAAATCTTACCGTCGCAAAGAATATAGAAGAGAAAAGTTCCACCAGAATGCGGCTACTCCGGACAATGCAATTGCAAATGCTATTGATCAAACTTTTTGATAAAATTTATGCCAGAATCAGTTTTATCACAAACAGAACCTGATTCAGAACACATCTACTCAAGCTATAATCATCGACTGGGCTGTACCTGAATGCCAGGCGATAATTTTCAGGTTGCTATTGTGATTCCTCGGCACGCTTTCTTTTCTTACTTTCTCTATCAGCCGCAAGCCTGTTTTCCTGCTGTTCTTGTGATTCCTCAGCAAGCCTTCTTTTTTCACTTTCTCTTTTAGCAGCAAGTTTGGTTTCGCATTGCTCTTGGCATTCCTCGGCTCGCTTTGTTTTCTTACTTTCTCTATCAGCAGCAAGTTTTTTGTCAAAGACTCTTTGAGCAGCTTCCTCGGCTGTTGACATTGTAGGTTCTTCAGTCATTTTAATAATAAACATTTTTCCGTGAACGAATGTCTTAAATACCTTTAATGACGTCATCGTCATAATGACGACACACAGACACACAGACAACTTATTTTTATATAGATAGATAGATATATCCATCTATGTAAAAATAAGTTGTTTGTTTGTGTGTCTGTTGACTGACGTCATGTTTGTGTGTCGACTGATCTCATGTTTGTCGACTGACGTTATTATAAGTATTGAGCTGTATGTGGTTATGAAGTTGTTTTTCGTCATGTTTGTTATGACGAGGCACAGTATACGTCGTCATTATAAGTATTTAAGAAGATCGTTCAAAGAGAAATTTTTAATTGTAAAATGACAGAAGAACCTACAATGGCAACAGCCAAGGAAGCTGCTCAAAGAGTCTATTCCAAAAGACTTGCGACTAATAGAGAAAGTATGAAAAGAAAGCATGCTGAGGAATCACAACAAAAGCGTGAAAACAGGCTTGCGGGTGATAGAGAAAGTAAGAAAAGAAAGCGTGACGAGGAATCCCAAGAACAGCGTGAAAACAGGCTTGCAGCTAATAGAGATAGTATGAAAAGAAAGCATGCCGAGGAACCACAACAACAGCGTAAAAACAGGCTTGCTTCTCAAAGAGAAAGCACCAAAAGAAAGTGTGCCGAGGAATCACAAGAGCAACCTCAAAGTTTTTGCCTGGCATTCAGGTACAGCCCAGTAGATGATTATAGCTTGAGTAGATGTGTTCAAATCGGGACTATGTCTAAGATTTCTCCCTATTACAAAGCCTTGAAATTTAATGGTGAAACAATGGGAATGTGTTGTGCCTCAGGAAAAGTTAAACTTCCTCTACTGGCTGCACCACCAGAGCCATTGAAAACTTTGCTAACTGGAACTACGTCAGAATCTAAGCATATTTTATCAAAGATCAGAAAATATAACTCATGTTTCCAAATGACGTCGTTTGGTGCCCAAATCGAAAATCGAGAGCAATTTATGCCTACTTTCAAAGTAAAAGGGCAAATTTATCATAGAGCAGGGTCCCTACTACCATTTTCAGGCGAAAATCTTAAATTTTTACAACTGTATTTCATCGGTGATAGAAATTCTGAATTGAATGCACGTTGCGAAATTTCTCCCGACGTTGAAAGGACTATCGTTTCCCAATTGCAACATATTTTCCACAAAAATAATAATTTAGTGCGTCTGTTCAAAACAGCCGTCGATTTCATGCCTACTGATTCGCACAAAATTGTCATTTCCACTGACAAAACGCCTCCTGGCCAACATGTGCGTAGATACAATGCTCCAACTGTTGACGAAGTGGCAATCCTTATGGTCGGTGATCAGTTTGTACCTCGAGATATTATTGTTCATAAGCGAAACACTCAGTTGGTAAGAATGGCTGAAACTCGTCGAGGCTAAGATGCCTTACAATATCTTATCATTTTTTGGGATGGAGCCGACGGCTATCACTTTAATAATAAATTGCAAGATCCATCCACTAACAAACAAACGGATAAGAAATGCAGCGCAATACATTATTATTCCTATAGACTAATGATTCGGCAGGATGAAGACAATCATATTTTAAAATACCGTCAATTGTTTCACCAATACATCGTTGATATGTATGCAAAAATTGAATCAGAACGTTTTCTATTTATCCGTCTGAATCAGACCAAGCTCCGCTCTGAACAATACATTTATTTACGAGATGCAGTTGTAAATGACGGTAATACCACAAACGTTGGAAGATTAAAAATTTTACCTTCGTCACATGCTGGCAGTCCCCGTCTTATGCATGAATATGCTCAGGATGCTATTGCGTATGTTCGTCTCTATGGTCGTCCAGATTTATTTATTACATTTACATGTAATCAATCTAGGGACGAGATACAGCAGATTTTACTTCAAGAACAATCGGCGGTTCATAGACATGACGTTACGAACCGTGTCTTCCGGCAAAAGTTGAAATCACTGATAAACTACAAAGTAAAACTTAAAGTGTTTGGGTCTGTGCAATGCTGGATGTACTCAGTGGAATGGCAAAAACGAGGATTGCCACACGCACATATACTAATCTGGCTATAAAATAAAACTACTTCTAATGAAATTGATGATGTGATTTCCGCTGAAATACCTGATGAAAATGTCGATAAGGGCTTATATGGTATTGTGGTAAAAAAAAAATATGATACATGGACCGTGCGGTGCACTGAAGGAAAAATCACCATTCATGGTCAAAGGAAGGTGCACAAAGCAATTTCCTCGACTTTTAGTACCCAAAACAATTACTGGCAATGAATTTTACCCACAATATAAAAGAAGATCTACTGAAGATGGTGGTAAGATAGCAAGAATAAAGAAGCGTAACGATACCAACATCGAAGTCAATAACCAGTGGGTTGTTCCATATTCCTCTTTCTTATAAAAAACATTTAATGCAAACATAAGCGTTGAATATTGTAACTCCGTGAAGGCAATCAAATACATAAGTAAATACGTCAACAAAGGCATTAACATGGAAGTTTTTGGCTTGCAGTCCAAAATCAGTGATATCGATGAAATTGCACAATATCAGGCTGGAAGATACATAAGCAGTAGTGAAGCTGTTTGGCAAATTCTTTCATTTCCGATACATGAACGAAGTCCAGCTTTTGTTCACTTTGCGGTACATTTACAGAATGGTCAACGTGTTTATTTTCGGAATCCAACGCGCAACAAAGAGCCCTGAATCCACCGTATACAGCGTTAACTGCTCTCTTTTCGTTATACCAAAATGATTCTTTTGTAAAAAAAAACTGCTGTATACTGAAGTGCCTTCGTATTACACGTGGAATACTAAAAATAAATCATTTGAACGTCGAAAACAGAGTAAGTCAGTCAAAGGCCAACCTACCATCTTCAAAGATACCACGATAGGAAGAGTCTACGCCATTCACCCCAAATCAACATGAATGCTTACTTCTACGCCTGCTTTTGGTGAATTTACCCGGTCCGACATCCTTTGAGTATTTGAGAACTGTAAACGGTACTATACATGATACTTACCGTAGTGCATGCCAAACTATGGATAACATGGATAACTGCATCAATGACGCGTGCGAAACGTCAACTCCAAGTCAAATTCGTATATTGTTTGGAATCATATTAACAACTTGCTCTCCTTCAGCTCTTACAGAGTTATGGGAGAAATTTAAATCGAAAATTTCCGAAGATATACTCCATCGAAAACGGTTATAGACGTCAGATAAGACTTTTGATTTTACATCAGAAATTTATAACTACACTTTAGTTATTATTGAAGATTTGTGCTTATGTATGGCTAACAAACCTCTTCAGGATTTGGGAATGCCTTCACCTTATCGTACCGCTGCTGTTTCGAAATGTGTAGTATTGGATCGTGAACAAAGTTACAACACGAGTGATCTGTTGTCGTATGTACAAAATAATATTTTTAAGTTAACGTCTGAGCAAAAAGACAATTATGATATGATAATGCATTGTGTCGATAACAACGTTCGAGAAATCTTCTTTTTGGATGCATCAGGTGGTACTGGTTAAACGTTTGTGATAAAACTGTTTCTGGCATCAATTCGATCAAAAAATGATATGGCGTTGGCAATCGTGTCGTCTGGAATACCCGCAACGTTGCTGCCTGGTGGAAGAACTGCTCATTCCGCTTTGAAATTGCCTCTGAATTTGCATTCTACGGAAACTCCCACGTGCAATATTTCCAAATCATCTGGAATTGGTAAAGTATTGCAGCAATGCAAACTTATTATTTGGGACGAGTGCACAATGGTACACAAAAATTCGCTCGAGGCTCTGGAGCAATCATTGCGAGATTTCAGAGGAAATTCGAAAACCCTTCGGCAGCACATTAATATTGCTTGCGGGATATTTCAGGCAAACATTACCTATAATACCTAGATCAAGCCCTGCAGACGAAATGAATGCTTGCCTGAAAAATTCTAATTTATGGGCACACGTAAAGACATTAAAATTAACTAAAAATATGCGTGTCCGATTGCAAAACGATGACTCTGGTCAAACATTTTCAAATCAATTGCTGGCAATTGGAAACGGAAAGATCTCAGTAGACTCAATTTCAGGACGTATACAAATACCTAGTGAATTCTTTAATTTAGTGACGTCCAAAAATGAATTGGTTGAAAAAGTATTTCCGAATATTCTAACCAATTATAAAAATCATAAATGGCTAAGTGAACAAGCGATTCTGGCAGCCAAGAATATAGACGTCCACGAAATCAACAATATTGTTTTAACCAAGACTCGAGACCAGGCAGTCCTTTACAAGTCAGTCGACACAGTTCTGGAACCAAATGAAGCGGTTGGGACAGCGAAGAATGTTTGTATATTCACAAGTTTTACGTAGTTAATTTTTATTGTATATGTATTTCTATCTATCTATCTATATCTATATAAAAATGAGTTGTATGTATGCATGTTTGTTTCTGCCACCCCAACAGCTAGTATATATACATATATATATATATATATATATATATATATATATATATATATATATATATATATATATATCTATCTATATATATAAAAATAAGTTGTCTGTGGATGTGTGGATGGATGTGTCAGGTGACGTCACCTGAAAAAACTGGATCAGGTGACGTCAAAACTGAAAAAACTAAAAAAAGGCAAAAACTACAAAAAAAACTAAAAACTAATAAAAAAAATAAAAAAGCTAAAAAACTAAAAAAACTATAAAGGTAAAAACCAATAAAAAACTAAAAAAAAAACTGAAAAAACTAAAAAAAGGCAAAAACTACAAAAAAAACTAAAAACTAATAAAAAAAGTAAAAAAGCTAAAAAACTAAAAAAACTAAAAAAACTAAAAAAAGGTAAAAAACTAAAAAAAATAAAAAATAAAAAAAAACTAAAAAAAAGGAAAAAACTGAAAAATAAGCTAAAATAAAGGTAAAAACCAATAAAAAACTAAAAAGAAAAAAAGGAAAAAACTAATAAATGACGACACTCAAAGAGAAAGCGACCAGGACAAAAGGAATGTTCGATTAGCAATCAACAAAGCACCGGGACACAGGGAGTATAAATGACGACCAGGACATAAGTAAAAAAAAAAACTATCTATATATATAAAAATAAGTTGTCTGTGGATCTGTGGATCGTGGATCAGGTGACGTCACCTGAAAAAACTGGATCAGGTGACGTCAAAACTGAAAAAACTAAAAAAAGGCAAAAACTACAAAAAAAACTAAAAACTAATAAAAAAAATAAAAAAGCTAAAAAACTAAAAAAACTAAAAAAAGGCAAAAACTACAAAAAAAACTAAAAACTAATAAAAAAGCTAAAAAACTAAAAAAACTAAAAAAAAGGCAAAAACTACAAAAAAACTAAAAACTAATAAAAAAAATAAAAAAGCTAGAAAACTAAAAAAACTAAAAAAAGGTAAAAAACTAAAAAATAAATAACGACCGGGACACAGGGACACAACTACAACGGGGACACCGGGGGAAACAGGGGGATATAAATGACGACCGGCACAAAAAAACTAAAAAGAAATAAAAACTAAAAACTAATAAAAAAAACTAAAAAATCTAAAAATCTAAACAAGCTAAAAAAGAAAAAAAAAGGAAAAAAATAAAGGAGAAAAACAAAACTAAAAAACGAATGTATATACAGACCGGGACACCGGGATACAAATGATGACCGGGACCCGGGACACAGGGAATATAAATGACGACCGGGACACAGGGACACAACTACAACGGGGACACCGGGGGAAACAGGGGGATAACCTGACAATCTATTTATATGCAAAGACAATGGGACAGCAAAGAATGTTGTATATTCGCAAGTTTTACGTAGTTAAAACCATATATATATATATATTTCTATATTCACAGGTGGGACATAGGGACACAACTACAATGGCGCGTAACTATTATGGCGCGTAACGACTTACGCGCGCGGGGGGGCTTGGGGGGGGGGCGCGAAGCGCCCCCACCAACTAGGTGTTGGGGTGGCGCGAAGCGCCACCCCAACAGCTAGTATATATATATATATATATATATATATATATATATATATATTAAAGTGAGCAATAATTTTTATTTATTTAGTTTTTCTCGAAAAATACTCCATATGTTTTCGGAAATATCGGAATCCGGAGATATTCTAGCCCATAAAACAATCTAGATAGGTCAAAAGCTCGAGAAAATTCTTTAAGAGCCCTACTTTTAGCGAAAAGCAAATTATGCGAGTGACGTCCATTTTATATACATCGGTATTGCAATGACGGCACTTACAAGGACAAAATTATGTTTTTCCTATATGGAGAAGTTTACATTAAATTGCTTAAAGAGCAAAAACTGACAAATATGAAAACATTTGTATGTACTTTAACAAGAGATTGAAACCATTCAAAAACCTTAAAAAAGAAAATCAAAATATTGACGCTTAGTAGATATTGTTGTTAGAAATCGGATTTGCTTTAATAATCAAGTATTTTTGAAAACACGTCAATATGAAAGACAGAAAACTGTCTGCGGTTAGAAGACAAGCGACATTGAGGATTCATATATAGAAGCTTGCCGAGTGCAACGGCCCGGTGGGTGGTAATTGCAGAAATACTTGCGTATATCAAGGGACTATAACAATTAAAAATCAACTTCGACAAGACTTTGAAAAAGTAAAAAATGCATATAAACAAATTTTTGATTTATTTTGTATATATATTTTTTTGCAATCCCTTTCTAAGAAATGCCCCACCCAACGTTACTGCTTAACTGATAACTTCAGCAAATCGCTTTAATAAAGCTAAACAAGCTCTTCTGGAGAATGAGGTTTATCAGTAACAAAAAGGCTCCCACTGCTGCATATTTTAAGCACGTTTTTTAAGCCTATTCTGAAGTCTATTAGCTAAGCAGTCTGTAAGATTTTAAACGAGAAACAAAAATTTTAAAACAATAAATTTGGTTAAGATTATGGTAAAAATCAATAGGGATATATGACAAGAGTTTCATGCTTAAAATATAACAATAGCTTATTGTAAAATAAAGAAAATTTTAACATTTAACCAACTATTCCTCTATGCACTTTCTATTCAATTTAGTTACAGACAAAATTAACGTTATGAAGAAAGACTTTTGCCTTAGGATTACCAAATAAGGGGAAGAGCTGTCAGATGTATCATGATTGCAACGATAACTGCAACCTAATAAAGGACGAACCACAGCCCATAGTAGCCAAAAAGTGTAAGAAAAATTGCGGTTTCTTGGTGATTCGGGAATAAAATAACCAACTAATAATGAAAAAAAAACAGACATTTCGGCAGTAAAGAAAAATACATGATCGGAATGCTAGGGGCAAGAATGATTATTATACTCAAACAATGGTTTGTAGTCAATAACAAGGCAAAACAAAAAAGAATACGTAACATTTAAAGCCAGATATAATGATAAATATGTATGGAAAACTGACTAAACACTAATCTTTTGTGCTTAAAATTGCTTTTATTCAAGTTAAGAGTGCCATCTATATTACAGTATCACCAAGGAAAATCAGAAAAAAAATGAATAATATGATTCTTGTGTAGTTTGACCCTTGACTGGGCTGCCCACTTAATTCAACAATCAAACATGGAGTCAATTAAAGGTCTCCAGGTCAACCATCTTCTAAAAGTAGAGAAATTCTTGTTATATTTTTTGGAAATAATTAAAACTAATTAGTATGCAGAACCCTGGCTAGCTAGAAAATACATATAACAGTTTTCATTGATCATGCCTTCTTGGTAACAATGGTTATCTTTGGCCTAAATAGAAGTAAAGGTTAAAACGAGAGATACAAATAATATTTGAATTTAGCTCTTTTTTTAACTTTTTGACTTGCCATGTAAGAGTAGACGGAATTGGTGTTTATCTCAGCAATAAACTATAGTTTCCTCTGATTTGATCCTAGAATGGTCTCTTAAGCCTAAGCTGTATGAGCTTCACAGATAATTTGTTTTTTCATTTTTATAGTGAAGCCTTTTTTATCGGTTATACAGCTGTTTGCTAGTCTCTAGTTGCTTTTCTTACCTTTAGATCCTACTAGGTCTTACTTTTAGTTTGGTCTATTATATGAGTTTGAACTCTCACAAAACCGTTGCTTTTATTTATTTTATATGAGAAATGACTAGTTTTTTCTCTGAATATGTATTATCCTTATGAGTATTTTTCTCTATTTTTGCAAGAATTAAAGTTGTTGAGAAGTTAATCAGACTTCTTCCCAAAAATGTGCGATAAACCACTCTGACATGTTTTAATTGAAATGTAGCCTTGTCTACACTTGAATTTAACTTTTCAAACAGTTCGTGGTAACGAACTGTAGATAAGGAGCGACCCGGCTCAATAGTAACCAAAACTCTAAAAAATGGAATTTTGATACCAATAGCTACATCAAAAGAATTGCATTTTAATGCTGGTTTTAAATATATAAGTTTCATCAAGTTTAGTCTTACCCATCAAAAGTTACGAGCCTGAGAAAATTTGCATTATTTTAGAAAATAGGGGGAAACGCCCCCTAAAAGTCATAGAATCTTAACGAAAATCATACCATCAGATTCAGCGTATCAGAGAACCCTACTGTAGAAGTTTCGAGCTCCTATCTACAAAAATGTGGAATTTTGCATTTTTTGCCAGAAGGCAGATCACGAATGCGTGTTTATTTGTTTTTTTGCTTTTTTTTTTCTTTTTCCCAGGGGTGATCGTATCGACCCAGTTGTCCTAGAATGTTGCATGAGGGCTCATTCTAACGGAAATGAAAAGTTCTAGTGCCCTTTTTAAGTGACCAAAAAAATTGGAGGGCACCTAGGCCCCCTCCCACGCTAATTATTTTCCCAAAGTCAACGGATCAAAATTCCGAGATAGCCATTTTATTCAGCGTAGTCGAAAAACCTTATAACTATGTCTTTAAAACGCACAGAAATTAAAACTTAAACGCACAGAAATTACTTCGTATATGAAAGAGGCTGCTTCCTCATCAACGCCCCCGCTCTTTACGCTAAAGTTTTTTACTGTTTTAAAAAGAAGAATTGAGAGAAAGAGTCAAACTTTAGCGTAAAGAGCGGGGCGTTGATGAGGAAGCAGCCTCTTTCATATACGAAGTAATTTCTGTGCGTTTTAAGTTTTAATGTCGCTCCTTACTTTCAGTTAAAAAAACTTGTTTTTTTTATTTAATAAATCACAGAATTGAATCGAATCTATTTAGCCTACCACTACTGGCAACAAGGGCAATTCCTCGAACTTCCAAAGGGTGGAAAAACGCATGAATATATATATATATATATATATATATATATATATATATATATATATATATATATATATATATATATATTCATATCCCTATCTCTCCCCCTTTCTTTGTCGCTTCCTCTCTCTCTCTTTTTTGGCATTTATGATATTGACTGTTGTAGTAGTTCTTCCGCAGAGCTTTGATTCTTCTTAAATGGCTATTGTCAAATGATTAAATTGCGAATTGTTTAATTTTTGTTTAATAAGGTTTCATTATATTCAAAAAAACACTTTTAAACATCTATCAGTATAACATTTAAAAGTTATCGTAATACGTTGATGGTGCTTTATCGCAAATTGGCCTTTGTGTTGACCTTATTATTATTTCACTACCGAACATTCTGGGAAAGATAATATTCATTAATTTGTTTATCATTTAAAGGTTTGTAACAACAATAACTAATTATATGCTAAAAAATGAAAAAACACATTCACACAAGAAAATAGTAAAAGAATAGAGAACATTTCCAGATTCAGATCCAGATTCTATTTAAGATGTCTTTCGTCAGGATAGAGGAAAGGTCTGAAGCAGAAAAGGTTAAAGCAAATGGTCAGGCCAGATTTCCTAGAGGATGTCTGTCATATTTTTCTTCGTTTGTAAAAATTTATGTATGACCAATTCGGAGTTTTAGAAACTAAACAAAAATATATTAAAAATAAAAAGCCAGTTTTTTCAACTAGCAAATTAAGAATCAATATTAAAGCCTAAAATTAATAGAAAATATCCCGTATAAGAAAGGTCCTGCCACTTCCTCAAACCTCGCTCTTTATGGTAAAGTCTTAAAATTTCATGAAATATAATTAAGAATCAAACGCTTCATTTCGATACTAAAAGATATATCAAAAGAATTGGATTTTTATGCTGCTTTTAAATATATAAGTTTCATCAAATTTAGTTTTTGTTATCAAAAGTTGCAAGCCTGAGAAAATTTGCCTTATTTTCGAAAATAGGGGGAATGCCCCCTAAAAGTCATAGGATCTTAAAGAAAATCACACCATTGCATTCAGCGTATCAGAGAAACCTTTAGAAAAACTTTCAAGATCCAATGTAAAAAAGGTGGGATTTCATATTATTTGCCAGAAGACAAATCACTGCTGCGTGATTTTGTGGACGTGTATATTTTTGGGTGCAAGAATCGCTCTTTCACTTAGCCATTTATTATTTTTATAATTGTTTAGAATATTCTGAAATATTTTTTCAATCAATTCATTTTTGGACGTCACTAAATTACAAAATTTAGCAGGTAGTTGTATATGTCCTGAAATTGAGTCTACTGGGAGCTTTCCGTTTCCAATTGCCAGCAATTGATCTGAAAATGTTTGACCTGAGTCATCGTTTTGCAATTGGACACTCATATTTGTAGTTAATTTTAATGTTTTTACGTGTGCCCATAAATTAGAATTTTTCAGACAAGCATTCATTTCGTCTACAGGGGTTGATCTAGGTATTATAGGTAATGTTTGCCTGAAATCTCCCGCAAGCAATATTAATGTGCTGCCAAAGGTTTTTGAATTCCCTCGCAAATCTTTCACACATTGATCCAGAGCCTTGAGCGATTTTTTGTGTGGCATTGTGCACTCATCCCCAATAATAAGTTTGCATTGCTGCAATACTTTACCCATC
Organism: Artemia franciscana; assembly: GCF_032884065.1. NCBI lineage: Eukaryota > Metazoa > Arthropoda > Branchiopoda > Anostraca > Artemiidae > Artemia > Artemia franciscana. The sequence continues at coordinate 59,206,984 of NC_088863.1, read as the reverse complement.
CCAGATGATTTGGAAATACTGAACGTGGGAGTTTCTGTAGAATGCAAATTCAGAGGCAATTTCAAAGCGGAATGAGCAGTTCTTCCACGAGGCAGCACCGTTGCGGCTATTTTGGACGACGCAATTGCCAACACTATATAATATTTTGATCGAATTGATGCCAGAATCAGTTTTATCAAAAACGTTTTACCAGTACCTCCTGGTGCATCCAAAAAGAAAATTTATCCAACGTTTTTATTCACACGGTGCATTATCGACGTTAACTTGAAAATGTTATTTTGTACATACGACAATAGATCACTCGTACCGTAACTTTTTTCGCGATCCAATTCTACACATGTTGAAACAGCCGCGGTACGATTAGGTGAAGGCATTCCCAAATCCTGAAGAGGTTTGTTTGCCATATTTACGCACAAATCTTCTACAATAGCTAAAGTGTAGTTATATATCTCTGATGTAAAATCAAAAGTCATATCTGACGTCTCTAACCGTTTTCGATGAAGTTATCTTCAGACATTTTTTATTTATATTTTTCTCATAACTCTGTAGGAGCTGATGGAGAGCAAGTTGTTAGTATGGTGCCAAACAATGCAAGAATTTGACTTGGAGTTGACGTTTCGCACGCGTCATTGATGCAGTTATCCCAGTGTTGGTCATTCTCCAATAAATTCAGAGCTTGGCATGCACTACGGTAAGTGTCATGTACAGTACCGTTTACAGTTCTCAAATACTCAAAAGATGTTGGACCGGGTACATTCACCAAAAGCAGGCGTAGAAAGAAGTATTCATGTTGATTTGGGTGAACGGTGTAGAGTCTTCCTATCGTGGTATCTTTGAAGATAGTAGGTTGGCCGTCGACTGACTTACCTTGCTTTCGACGTTCAAATACTTTATTTTTAGCATTCCACGTGTAATACGAAGGCACTTCAGTATACAGCAGTTTTTTGGCAAAAGAATCATTTTTGCATAGCGAAAAGAAAGCAGTTAACTTTGTATCCGGAAGATTCAGGGCTCTTTGTTACACGTTGGATTCCGAAAAATAAACGCGTTGACCAATCTGTAAATTCACCGCTAGGTGAACAACAGATGGACTACCTTCATGTATCGGAAATGAAAGAATTTGCCAAACAGCTTCATTACTGCTTATGTATCTTCCAGCCTGATATTGTGCAATTTCATCGATATCACTGATTTCGGACTTTTGATTTTACATCAGAGATTTATAACTACACTTTAGCTATTATAGAAGATTTGTGCGTAAGTAGGGCAAACAAACCTCTTCAGGATTTGGGAATGCCTTCACCTAATCGTACCGCGGCTGTTTCAACATGTGTAGAATTGGATCGCGAAAAAAGTTACGGTACGAGTGATCTATTGTCGTATGTACAAAAAAACATTTTCAAGTTAACGTCGATAATGCATCGTGTGAATAAAAACGTTGGATAAATTTTTGTTTTTGGATGCACCAGGAGGTACTGGTAAAACGTTTTTGATAAAACTGATTCTTGCATCAATTCGATCAAAATATTATATAGCGTTGGCAATCGCGTCGTCCGAAATAGCCGCAACGTTGCTGCCTCGTGGAAGAACCGCTCATTCCGCTTTGAAATTGCCTCTGAATTTGCATTCTACAGAAACTCCCACGTTCAGTATTTCCAAATCATCTGGGATGGGTAAAGTATTGCAGCAATGCAAACTTATTATTGGGGATGAGTGCACAATGCCACACAAAAAATCGCTCAAGGCTCTGGATCAATGTGTGAAAGATTTGCGAGGGAATTCAAAACCCTTTGGCAGCACATTAATATTGCTTGCGGGAGATTTCAGGCAAACATTACCTATAATACCTAGATCAACCCCTGTAGACGAAATGAATGCTTGTCTGAAAAATTCTAATTTATGGGCACACGTAAAAACATTAAAATTAACTACAAATATGAGTATCCGATTGCAAAACGATGACTCAGGTCAAACATTTTCAGATCTATTGCTGGGAATTGGAAACGGATAGCTCCCAGTAGACTCAATTTCAGGACATATACAACTACCTGCTAAATTTTGTAATTTAGTGACGTCCAAAAATGAATTGATTGAAAAAATATTTCCGAATAATCTAAAGAATTATAAAAATAATAAATGGCTAAGTGAAAGAGCGATTCTTGCATCCAAAAATTATACACGTCCACAAAATCACGCAGCAGTGATTTGTCTTCTGGCAAATAATATGAAATCCCACCTTTTTGTACATTGGGTCTTGAAAGTTTTTCTAAAGGTTTCTCTGATACGCTGAATGCGATGGTGTGATTTTCTTTAAGATCCTATGACTTTTAGGGGGCGTTCCCCCTATGTTCCAAAATAAGGCAAATTTTTTCAGGCTCGCAACTTTTGATAACAAAGACTAAATTTGATGAAACTTATATATTTAAAAGCAGCATAAAAATTCAATTTTTTTGATATATCTTTTAGTATCGAAATGAAGTGTTTGATTCTTAATTATATTTCATGAAATTTTAAGACTTTACAATAAAGAGCGAGGTTTGAGGAAGTGGCAGGACCTTTCTTATACGTGATATTTTCTATTAATTTTAGGCTTTAATATTGCTTCTTAATTTGCTAGTTTAAAAAACTGGCTTTTTATTTTTAATATATTTTTGTTTAGTTTCTAAAACTCCGAATTGGTCATACATAAATTTTTGCAAACGAAGGAAAATATGACAGACATCCTCTAGGAAATCTGGCCTGACCATTGCTTTAGCCTTTTCTGCTTCAGACCTTTCCTCTATCCTGACAAAAGACATCTTAAATAGAATCTGGATCTGAATCTGGAAATGTTTTCTATTCTTTTACTATTTTCTTGTGTGAATGTATTTTTTCATTTTTTAGCATATAATTAGTTATCGTTGTTACAAACCTTTAAATGATAAACAAATTAATGAATATTATCTTTCCCAGAATGTTCGGTAATGAAATAATAATAAGGTCAACACAAAGGCCAATTTGCGATAAAGCACCATCAACGTATTACGATAACTTTTAAATGTTATACTGATAGATGTTTAAAAGTGTTTTTTTTGAATATAATGAAACCTTATTAAACAAAAATTAAACAATTCGCAATTTAATCATTTGACAATAGCCATTTAAGAAGAATCAAAGCTCTGCGGAAGAACTACTACAACAGTCAATATCATAAATGCCAAAAAAGAGAGAGAGAGGAAGCGACAAAAAAAAGGGGGAGAGATAGGGATATGAATATATATATATATATATATATATATATATATATATATATATATATATATATATATATATATATATATATATATATATATATATATATATATCATGCGTTTTTCCACCCTTTGGAAGTTCGAGGAATTGCCCTTGTTGCCAGTAGTGGTAGGCTAAATAGATTCGATTCAATTCTGTGCTTTATTAAATAAAAAAAACAAGTTTTTTTAACTGAAAGTAAGGAGCGACATTAAAACTTAAAACGCACAGAAATTTCTTCGTATATGAAAGAGGCTGCTTCCTCATCAACGCCCCGCTCTTTACGCTAAAGTTTGACTCTTTCTCTCAATTCTTCTTTTTAAAACAGTAAAAAACTTTAGCGTAAAGAGCGGGGCGTTGATGAGGAAGCAACCTCTTTCATATACGAAGTAATTTCTGTGCGTTTTAAGTTTTAATGTCGCTCCTTACTTTCAGTTAAAAAAACTTGTTTTTTTTTTATTTAATTTCTGAACGTTTTTGAATCAATTGCTGGCAATTGGAAACGGAAAGATCCCAGTAGACTCAATTTCAGGACGTATACAACTACCTAATGAAATCTTTAATTTAGTGACGTCCAAAAATGAATTGGTTGAAAAAGTATTTCCGAATATTCTAACCAATTATAAAAATCATAAATGGCTAAGTGAACAAGCGATTCTGGCAGCCAAGAATATAGACGTCCACGAAATCAACAATATTGTTTTAACCAAGACTCGAGACCAGGCAGTCCTTTACAAGTCAGTCGACACAGTTCTGGAACCAAATGAAGTGGTTGGGACAGCGAAGAATGTTTGTATATTCACAAGTTTTTCGTAGTTAATTTTTATTGTATATGTATATCTATCTATCTATCTATATCTATATAAAAATGAGTTGTATGTATGCATGTTTGTTTCTGCCACCCCAAAAGCTAGTATATATACATATATATATATATATATATATATATATATATATATATATATATATATATATATATTTTTATTTATTTAGTTTTTCTCGAAAAATACTCCATATGTTTTCGGAAAAATCGGAATCCTGAGATATTCTAGCCCATAAAACAATCTAGATAGGTCAAAAGCTCGAGAAAATTCTTTAAGAGCCCTACTTTTAGCGAAAAGCAAATTATGCGAGTGACGTCCATTTTATATACATCGGTATTGCAATGACGGCACTTACGAGGACAAAATTATGTTTTTCCTATATGGAGAAGTTTACATTAAATTGCTTAAAGAGCAAAAACTGACAAATATGAAAACATTTGTATATACTTTAACAAAAGATTGAAACCATTCATAAACCTTAAAAAAGAAAATCAATATATTGACGCTTAGTAGATATTGTTGTTAGAAATCGGATTTGCTTTAATAATCAAGTATTTTTGAAAACACGTCAATATGAAAGACATAAAACTGTCTGCGGTTAGAAGACAAGCGACATTGAGGATTCATATATAGAAGCTTGCCGAGTGCAACGGCCCGGTGGGTGGTAATTGCAGAAATACTGGCGTATATCAAGGGACTATAACAATTAAAAATCTACAAATAGAAAACCAAAAGTTTGAAGCTTAGTAGATATTGTTGTTAGAAATCGGACATACTTTACTAGTCAAATGTCTTCGACAAGACTTTGAAAAAGTAAAAAATGCATATAAACAAATTTTTGATTTATTTTGTATATATATTTTTTTGCAATCCCTTTCTAAGAAATGCCCCACCCAACGTTACTGCTTAACTGATAACTTCAGCAAATCGCTTTAGTAAAGCTAAACAAGCTCTTCTGGAGAATGAGGTTTATCAGTAGCAAAAAGGCTCCCACTGCTGCATATTTTAAGCACGTTTTTTAAGCCTATTCTGAAGTCTAATAGCTAAGCAGTCTATAAGATTTTAAACGAGAAACAACAATTTTAAAACAATATATTTGGTTAAGATTATGGTAAAAATCAATAGAGATATATGACAAGAGTTTCATGCTTAAAATATAACAATAGCTTATTGTAAAATAAAGAAAATTTTAACATTTAACCAACTATTCCTCTATGCACTTTCTATTCAATTTAGTTACAGACAAAATTAACGTTATGAAGAAAGACTTTTGCCTTAGGATTATCAAATAAGGGGAAGAGCTGTCAGATGTATCATGATTGCAACGATAACTGCAACCTAATGAAGGACGAACCACAGCCCATAGTAGCCAAAAAGTGTAAGAAAAATTGCGGTTTCTTGGTGATTCGGGAATAAAATAACCAACTAATAATGAAAAAAAAAACAGACATTTCGGCAGTAAAGAAAAATACATGATCGGAATGCTAGGGGCAAGAATGATTATTATACTCAAACAATGGTTTGTAGTCAATAACAAGGCTAAACAAAAAAGAATACGTAACATTTAAAGCCAGATATAATGATAAATATGTATGGAAAACTGACTAAACACTAATCTTTTGTGCTTAAAATTGCTTTTATTCAAGTTAAGAGTGCCATCTATATTGCAGTATCACCCATAGAAAAAAAATGAATAATATGATTCTTGTGTAGTTTCACCCTTGACTGGGCTGCCCACTTAATTCAACAATCAAACATGGAGTCAATTAGAGGTCTCCAGGTCAACCATCTTCTAAAAGTAGAGAAATTCTTGTTATTTTTTTTGGAAATAATTAAAACTAATTAGTATGCAGAACCCTGGCTAGCTAGAAAATACATATAACAGTTTTCATTGATCATGCCTTCTTGGTAACAATGGTTATCTTTGGCCTAAATAGAAGTAAAGGTTAAAACGAGAGATACAAATAATATTTGAATTTAGCTCTTTTTTTAACTTTTTGACTTGCCATGTAAGACTAGATGGAATTGGTGTTTATCTCAGCAATAAACTATAGTTTCCTCTGATTTGATCCTAGAATGGTCTCTTAAGCCTAAGCTGTATGAGCTTCACAGATAATTTGTTTTTTCATTTTTATCGTGAAGCCTTTTTTATCGGTTATACAGCTGTTTGCTAGTCTCTAGTTGCTTTTCTTACCTTTAGATCCTACTAGGTCTTACTTTTAGTTTGGTCTATTATATGAGTTTGAACTCTCACAAAACCGTTGCTTTTATTTATTTTATATGAGAAATGACTAGTTTTTTCTCTGAATATGTATTATCCTTATGAGTATTTTTCTCTATTTTTGCAAGAATTAAAGTTGTTGAGAAGTTAATCAGACTTCTTCCCAAAAATGTGCGATAAACCACTCTGACATGTTTTAATTGAAATGTAGCCTTGTCTACACTTGAATTTAACTTTTCAAACAGTTCGGGGTAACGAACTGTAGTAAGGAGCGACCCGGCTCAATAGTAACCAAAACTCTAAAAAATGGAATTTTGATACCAATAGCTACATCAAAAGAATCGCATTTTAATGCTGGTTTTAAATATATAAGTTTCATCAAGTTTAGTCTTACCCATCAAAAGTTACGAGCCTGAGAAAATTTGCATTATTTTAGAAAATAGGGGAAAACGCCCCCTAAAAGTCATAGAATCTTAACGAAAATCACACCATCAGATTCAGCGTATCAGATAACCCTACTGTAGAAGTTTCGAGCTCCTATCTACAAAAATGTGGAATTTTGCATTTTTTGCCAGAAGGCAGATCACGGATGCGTGTTTATTTGTTTTTTTGCTTTTTTTTTTTCTTTTTCCCAGGGGTGATCGTATCGACCCAGTTGTCCTAGAATGTTGCATGAGGGCTCATTCTAACGGAAATGAAAAGTTCTAGTTCCCTTTTTAAGTGACCAAAAAAATTGGAGGGCACCTAGGCCCCCTCCCACGCTAATTATTTTCCCAAAGTCAACGGATCAAAATTCCGAGATAGCCATTTTATTCAGCGTAGTCGAAAAACCTTATAACTATGTCTTTGGGGACGACTTACTCCCCCAAGGTCCCCGTGGAAGGGGCAACAAGTTACAAACTTTGACCTGTGCTTACATATAGTAATGGTTATTGGGAAGTATACAGGCGTTTTCAGGAGGATTTTTTTGGTTTGGGGGAGGGGTTGAGAAGAGGGGGATATGCTGGGGGAACTTTCCTTAGAGAATTTGTAATGGGAGAAGAAAATTTCCATGAAGGAAGAGAAGGATATAGGCTACTAGCATTATTTAAAAAAAACAATTAAAAAATAAAAGTGAAAAAGCTTTTTCAGCTGGAAGTAAGGAACAGCAATAAAACTTAAAACAAACAGAAATTATTACCCATATGAGGGGCTCACCTCCTTCTAATACCTCGCTCTTTACGCTAAAGTATTTTCAGTAATTTCAACTACTTATTCTACGGCTTTTGTGATTCAGGGGGTCATTCTTAATGAATTGGGATAAAATTTAAGCTTTAGTGTAAAGAGCGAGGTACTGACGATGGGACGAATCCCCTCATATATGTAATAAAAACATGAGAATACAAAAGTTCTTTACGTAAGCTAATTTATAAGTTACGTAAATCTTTTACCAATAAAAAGATTCGTAAAAAATTAAAAGTTCTAGTTGCCTTTTTGATTAACCAAAAAATCGGGGGGCAACTAGGTTTCGTCCCCCGCTCTTTTTTTCTCAAAATCATTCGATCAAAATTATGAGAAAGCCATTAAGCCAAAAAAAAAATATGCAAATTTCGTTTTGATTATTCGTCTGCGGAGAGCCAAAATCAAAACATGCATTGATTCAAAAACGTTCAGAAATTAAATAAAAAAAAACAAGTTTTTTTAACTGAAAGTAAGGAGCGACATTAAAACTTAAAACGCACAGAAATTACTTCGTATATGAAAGAGGTTGCTTCCTCATCAACGCCCCGCTCTTTACGCTAAAGTTTCTTACTGTTTTAAAAAGAAGAATTGAGAGAAAGAGTCAAACTTTAGCGTAAAGAGCGGGGCGTTGATGAGGAATCAGCCTCTCTCATATACGAAGAAATTTCTGTGCGTTTTAAGTTTTAATGTCGCTCCTTACTTTCAGTTAAAAAAACTTGTTTTTTTTATTTAATAAAGCACAGAATTGAATCGAATCTATTTAGCCTACCACTACTGGCAACAAGGGCAATTCCTCGAACTTCCAAAGGGTGGAAAAACGCATGAATATATATATATATATATATATATATATATATATATATATATATATATATATATATATATATATATATATATATATATATATATATATATATATATATATATATATATATATATATATATACATATATATATATATATATATATATATATATATATATATATATATATATATATATATATCATATCCCTATCTCTCCCCCTTTCTTTGTCGCTTCCTCTCTCTCTCTTTTTTGGCATTTATGATATTGACTGTTGTAGTAGTTCTTCCGCAGAGCTTTGATTCTTCTTAAATGGCTATTGTCAAATGATTAAATTGCGAATTGTTTAATTTTTGTTTAATAAGGTTTCATTATATTCAAAAAAACACTTTTAAACATCTATCAGTATAACATTTAAAAGTTATCGTAATACGTTGATGGTGCTTTATCGCAAATTGGCCTTTGTGTTGACCTTATTATTATTTCATTACCGAACATTCTGGGAAAGATAATATTCATTAATTTGTTTATCATTTAAAGGTTTGTAACAACAATAACTAATTATATGCTAAAAAATGAAAAAATACATTCACACAAGAAAATAGTAAAAGAATAGAAAACATTTCCAGATTCAGATCCAGATTCTATTTAAGATGTCTTTTGCCAGGATAGAGGAAAGGTCTGAAGCAGAAAAGGCTAAAGCAATGGTCAGGCCAGATTTCCTAGAGGATGTCTGTCATATTTTCCTTCGTTTGCAAAAATTTATGTATGACCAATTCGGAGTTTTAGAAACTAAACAAAAATATATTAAAAATAAAAAGCCAGTTTTTTCAACTAGCAAATTAAGAAGCAATATTAAAGCCTAAAATTAATAGAAAATATCCCGTATAAGAAAGGTCCTGCCACTTCCTCAAACCTCGCTCTTTATTGTAAAGTCTTAAAATTTCATGAAATATAATTAAGAATCAAACACTTCATTTCGATACTAAAAGATATATCAAAAGAATTGAATTTTTATGCTGCTTTTAAATATATAAGTTTCATCAAATTTAGTCTTTGTTATCAAAGGTTGCGAGCCTGAAAAAATTTGCCTTATTTTGGAACATAGGGGGAACGCCCCCTAAAAGTCATAGGATCTTAAAGAAAATCACACCATCGCATTCAGCGTATCAGAGAAACCTTTAGAAAAACTTTCAAGACCCAATGTACAAAAAGGTGGGATTTCATATTATTTGCCAGAAGACAAATCACTGCTGCGTGATTTTGTGGACGTGTATAATTTTTGGATGCAAGAATCGCTCTTTCACTTAGCCATTTATTATTTTTATAATTCTTTAGAATATTCGGAAATATTTTTTCAATCAATTCAGTTTTGGACGTCACTAAATTACAAAATTTAGCAGGCAGTTGTATATATCCTGAAATTGAGTCTACTGGGAGCTATCCGTTTCCAATTCCCAGCAATAGATCTGAAAATGTTTGACCTGAGTCATCGTTTTGCAATCGGATACTCATATTTGTAGTTAATTTTAATGTTTTTACGTGTGCCCATAAATTAGAATTTTTCAGACAAGCATTCATTTCGTCTACAGGGGTTGATCTAGGTATTATAGGTAATGTTTGCCTGAAATCTCCCGCAAGCAATATTAATGTGCTGCCAAAGGGTTTTGAATTCCCTCGCAAATCTTTCACACATTGATCCAGAGCCTTGAGCGATTTTTTGTGTGGCATTGTGCACTCATCCCCAATAATAAGTTTGCATTGCTGCAATACTTTACCCATCCCAGATGATTTGGAAATACTGAACGTGGGAGTTTCTGTAGAATGCAAATTCAGAGGCAATTTCAAAGCGGAATGAGCGGTTCTTCCACAAGGCAGCAACGTTGCGGCTATTTCGGACGACGCGATTGCCAACGCTATATAATATTTTGATCGAATTGATGCAAGAATCAGTTTTATCAAAAACGTTTTACCAGTACCTCCTGGTGCATCCAAAAGGAAAATTTATCCAACGTTTTTATTCACACGATGCATTATCGACGTTAACTTGAAAATGTTTTTTTGTACATACGACAATAGATCACTCGTACCGTAACTTTTTTCGCGATCCAATTCTACACATGTTGAAACAGCCGCGGTACGATTAGGTGAAGGCATTCCCAAATCCTGAGGAGGTTTGTTTGCCCTACTTACGCACAAATCTTCTATAATAGCTAAAGTATAGTTATAAATCTCTGATGTAAAATCAAAAGTCCGAAATCAGTGATATCGATGAAATTGCACAATATCAGGCTGGAAGATACATAAGCAGTAATGAAGCTGTTTTGAAAATTCTTTCATTTCCGATACATGAAGGTAGTCCATCTGTTGTTCACCTAGCGGTGAATTTACAGATTGGTCAACGCGTTTATTTTTCGGAATCCAACGTGTAACAAAGAGCCCTGAATCTTCCGGATACAAAGTTAACTGCTTTCTTTTCGCTATGCAAAAATGATTCTTTTGCCAAAAAACTGCTGTATACTGAAGTGCCTTTGTATTACACGTGGAATGCTAAAAATAAAGTATTTGAACGTCGAAAGCAAGGTAAGTCAGTCGACGGCCAACCTACTATCTTCAAAGATACCACGATAGGAAGACTCTACACCGTTCACCCAAATCAACATGAATACTTCTTTCTACGCCTGCTTTTGGTGAATGTACCCGGTCCAACATCTTTTGAGTATTTGAGAACTGTAAACGGTACTGTGCATGACACTTACCGTAGTGCATGCCAAGCTCTGAATTTATTGGAGAATGACCAACACTGGGATAACTGCATCAATGACGCGTGCGAAACGTCAACTCCAAGTCAAATTCTTGCATTGTTTGGCATCATACTAACAACTTGCTCTCCATCAGCTCCTACAGAGTTATGAGAAAAATATAAATAAAAAATGTCTGAAGATAACTTCATCGAAAACGGTTAGAGACGTCAGATATGACTTTTGATTTTACATCAGAGATATATAACTACACTTTAGCTATTGTAGAAGATTTGTGCGTAAATATGGCAAACAAACCTCTTCAGGATTTGGGAATGCCTTCACCTAATCGTACCGCGGCTGTTTCAACATGTGTAGAATTGGATCGCGAAAAAAGTTACGGTACGAGTGTTCTATTGTCGTATGTACAAAATAACATTTTCAAGTTAACGTCGATAATGCACCGTGTGAATAAAAACGTTGGATAAATTTTCTTTTTGGATGCACCAGGAGGTACTGGTAAAACGTTTTTGATAAAACTGATTCTGGCATCAATTCGATCAAAATATTATATAGTGTTGGCAATTGCGTCGTCCAAAATAGCCGCAACGGTGCTGCCTCGTGGAAGAACCGCTCATTCCGCTTTGAAATTGCCTCTGAATTTGCATTCTACAGAAACTCCCACGTTCAGTATTTCCAAATCATCTGGGATGGGTAAAGTATTGCAGCAATGCAAACTTATTATTGGGGATGAGTGCACAATGCCACACAAAAAATCGCTCAAGGCTCTGGATCAATGTGTGAAAGATTTGTGAGGGAATTCAAAAACCTTTGGCAGCACATTAATATTGCTTGCGGGAGATTTCAGGCAAACATTACCTATAATACCTAGATCAACCCCTGTAGACGAAATGAATGCTTGTCTGAAAAATTCTAATTTATGGGCACACGTAAAAACATTAAAATTAACTACAAATATGAGTGTCCAATTGCATAACTATGACTCAGGTCAAACATTTTCAGATCAATTGCTGGCAATTGGAAACGGAATGCTCCCAGTAGACTCAATTTCAGGACATATACAACTACCTGCTAAATTTTGTAATTTAGTGACGTCCAAAAATGAATTGATTGAAAAAATATTTCAGAATATTCTAAACAATTATAAAAATAATAAATGGCTAAGTGAAAGAGCGATTCTTGCATCCAAAAATATACACGTCCACAAAATCACGCAGCAGTGATTTGTCTTCTGGCAAATAATATGAAATCCCACCTTTTTTACATTGGATCTTGAAAGTTTTTCTAAAGGTTTCTCTGATACGCTGAATGCGATGGTGTGATTTTCTTTAAGATCCTATGACTTTTAGGGGGCATTCCCCCTATTTTCGAAAATAAGGCAAATTTTCTCAGGCTCGCAACTTTTGATAACAAAAACTAAATTTGATGAAACTTATATATTTAAAAGCAGCATAAAAATCCAATTCTTTTGATATATCTTTTAGTATCGAAATGAAGCGTTTGATTCTTAATTATATTTCATGAAATTTTAAGACTTTACCATAAAGAGCGAGGTTTGAGGAAGTGGCAGGACCTTTATTATACGGGATATTTTCTATTAATTTTAGGCTTTAATATTGATTCTTAATTTGCTAGTTGAAAAAACTGGCTTTTTATTTTTAATATATTTTTGTTTAGTTTCTAAAACTCCGAATTGGTCATACATAAATTTTTACAAACGAAGAAAAATATGACAGACATCCTCTAAGAAATCTTGCCTGACCATTTGCTTTAACCTTTTCTGCTTCAGACCTTTCCTCTATCCTGACGAAAGACATCTTAAATAGAATCTGGATCTGAATCTGGAAATGTTCTCTATTCTTTTACTATTTTCTTGTGTGAATGTATTTTTTCATTTTTTAGCATATAATTAGTTATTGTTGTTACAAACCTTTAAATGATAAACAAATTAATGAATATTATCTTTCCCAGAATGTTCGGTAATGAAATAATAATAAGGTCAACACAAAGGCCAATTTGCGATAAAGCACCATCAACGTATTACGATAACTTTTAAATGTTATACTGATAGATGTTTAAAAGTGTTTTTTTGAATATAATGAAACCTTATTAAACAAAAATTAAACAATTCGCAATTTAATCATTTGACAATAGCCATTTAAGAAGAATCAAAGCTCTGCGGAAGAACTACTACAACAGTCAATATCATAAATGCCAAAAAAGAGAGAGAGAGGAAGCGACAAAGAAAGGGGGAGAGATAGGGATATGAATATATATATATATATATATATATATATATATATATATATATATATATATATATATATATATATATATATATATATATATATATATATATATATATATATATATATATATATATATATATATATATATATATATATCTATATATATATAAATAAGTTGTCTGTGGATCTGTGGATGGATCAGGTGACGTCACCTGAAAAAACTGGATCAGGTGACGTCAAAACTGAAAAAACTAAAAAAAGGCAAAAACTACAAAAAAAACTAAAAACTAATAAAAAAAATAAAAAAGCTAAAAAACTAACAAAACTAAAAAAAGGCAAAAACTACAAAAAAAACTAAAAACTAATAAAAAAGCTAAAAAACTAAAAAAACTAAAAAAAGGCAAAAACTACAAAAAAAACTAAAAACTAATAAAAAAAATAAAAAGCTAAAAAACTAAAAAACTAAAAAAACTAAAAAAAGGTAAAAAACTAAAAAAACTAAAAACTAAAAAAAACTAAAAAAAAGGAAAAAACTGAAAAATAAGCTAAAAAATAAGCTAAAATAAAGGTAAAAACCAATAAAAAACTAAAAAGAAAAAAAGGAAAAAACTAAAAAAAATTTTCATCTAAAAAATAAAAAAAAAACTAAAAAAGGTAAAAACTAGATTAAAGTAATTCGAAAAAAGAAAAATGGTAAAGAACTAAAAAAAAACTAAAAAGAAAAAACTAAAAAAAAAATTAAAAATTGAAAAAATAAAAAAAAAAAAAACCCAAAAAGAAAAAACATAAAAAAATAAAAAAGATAAAAAACTAAAAAAAACTAAAAAAGCTAAAAAACTAAAAAAAAAGAAAAAACTAAACAAACTGGGAATTGCACAAATATTTCAATATATTTTGACAATATATATAAAAATAAGTTGTCTGTCCATTACGCCAGATTATATCTTCTATATATATAAAAGAAAACAAACTAGAATGTAAAAACTGGAAATTGCATAAATATTTCGAAATATTTTGACAATAGGTTAAAGTAATTCGAAAAAACAAAAATGGTAAAAAACTAAAAACAAAACTAAAAAGAAAAAACTAAAAAAAACTAAATAAAAAATTAAAAAAAGAAAAAAACTTAAAAAGGAAAAATGTAAAAAAAATAAAATGGTAAAAAACTAAAGAGAAAAAAACTAAAAAAAACCTAAACAGCTAAAAAAAAAGAAAAAACTAAAAAAACTGGGAATTCCACAAATGTTTCAATATATTTTGACAAAAGATTAAGGTAATTCGACTATAAATGACGACCGGGACACAGGGACATAACTACAAAGGGGACGCCGGGGTGCACAGGGGGATATATAAATGACGATGGCGACTCAGGGAATGGTCGATTAGCAATCACCATCAACAAAGCTCAAGGGCAATCATTAGAATCTTGAGGTATAGATCTGAATACGGATTGTTTTCCCATGGACCATTATATGTTGCATGTTCGAGAGTCGGTAAACCTGACAATCTATTTATATGCACAGACAATGGGACAGCAAAGAATGTTGTATATTCGCAAGTTTTACGTAGTTAAAAACATATATATATATATATATATATATATATATATATATATATATATATATATATATATATATATATATATATATATATATATATGTTTTTATATATATATATATATCTATATTCACAGGTGGGACATAGGGACACAACTACAATGGCGCGTAACTAATATGGCGCGTAACGACTTACGCGCGCGGGGGGGCTTGGGGGGGGGGGCGCGAAGCGCTTCACCAACTTGGTGTTGGGGTGGCGCGAAGCGCCACCCCAACAGCTAGTATATATATATATATATATATATATATATATATATATATATATATATATATATATATATATATATATATATATATATATATATATATATATATATATATATATATCATGCGTTTTTCCACCCTTTGGAGGTTCGAGGAATTGCCCTTGTTGCCAGTAGTGGTAGGCTAAATAGATTCGATTCAATTCTGTGATTTATTAAATAAAAAAAACAAGTTTTTTTAACTGAAAGTAAGGAGCGACATTAAAACTTAAAACGCATAGAAATTACTTCGTATATGAAAGAGGCTGCTTCCTCATCAACGCCCCGCTCTTTACGCTAAAGTTTGACTCTTTCTCTCAATTCTTCTTTTTAAAACAGTAAAAAACTTTAGCGTAAAGAGCGGGGGCGTTGATGAGGAAGCAGCCTCTTTCATATACGAAGTAATTTCTGTGCGTTTTAAGTTTTAATGTCGCTCCTTACTTTCAGTTAAAAAAACTTGTTTTTTTTTATTTAATTTCTGAACGTTTTTGAATCAATGCATGTTTTGATTTTGGCTCTCCGCAGACGAATAATCAAAACGAAATTTGCATATTTTTTTTTTTTGGCTTAATGGCTTTCTCATAATTTTGATCGAATGATTTTGAGAAAAAAAGAGCGGGGGACGAAACCTAGTTGCCCCCCGATTTTTTGGTTAATCAAAAAGGCAACTAGAACTTTTAATTTTTTACGAATCTTTTTATTGGTAAAAGATTTACGTAACTTATAAATTAGCTTTCGTAAAGAACTTTTGTATTCTCATGTTTTTATTACATATATGAGGGGATTCGTCCCATCTTCAGTACCTCGCTCTTTACACTAAAGCTTAAATTTTATCCCAATTCATTAAGAATGACCCCCTGAATCACAAAAGCCGTAGAATAAGTAGTTGAAATTACTGAAAATACTTTAGCGTAAAGAGCGAGGTATTAGAAGGAGGTGAGCCCCTCATATGGGTAATAATTTCTGTTTGTTTTAAGTTTTATTGCTGTTCCTTACTTCCAGCTGAAAAAGCTTTTTCACTTTTATTTTTTAATTGTTTTTTTTAAATAATGCTAGTAGCCTATATCCTTCTCTCCCTTCATGGAAATTTTCTTCTCCCATTACAAATTCTCTAAGGAAAGTTCCCCCAGCATATCCCCCTCTTCTCAACCCCTCCCCCAAACCAAAAAAATCCTCCTGAAAACGCCTGTAT
This sequence comes from Artemia franciscana, assembly GCF_032884065.1. Lineage (NCBI taxonomy): Eukaryota > Metazoa > Arthropoda > Branchiopoda > Anostraca > Artemiidae > Artemia > Artemia franciscana. The sequence goes on along the minus strand of NC_088863.1, from coordinate 59,190,584 downwards.
ACTTCCCAATAACCATTACTATATGTAAGCACAGGTCAAAGTTTGTAACTTGTTGCCCCTTCCACGGGGACCTTGGGGGAGTAAGTCGTCCCCAAAGACATAGTTATAAGGTTTTTCGACTACGTTGAATAAAATGGCTATCTCGGAATTTTGATCCGTTGACTTTGGGAAAATAATTAGCGTGGGAGGGGGCCTAGGTGCCCTCCAATTTTTTTGGTCACTTAAAAAGGGCACTAGAACTTTTCATTTCCGTTAGAATGAGACCTCATGCAACATTCTAGGACAACTGGGTCGATACGATCACCCCTGGGAAAAAGAAAAAAAAAAGCAAAAAAACAAATAAACACGCATCCGTGATCTGCCTTCTGGCAAAAAATGCAAAATTCCACATTTTTGTAGATAGGAGCTCGAAACTTCTACAGTAGGGTTCTCTGATACGCTGAATCTGATGGTGTGATTTTCGTTAAGATTCTATGACTTTTAGGGGGCGTTTTCCCCTATTTTCTAAAATAATGCAAATTTTCTCAGGCTCGTAACTTTTGATGGGTAAGACTAAACTTGATGAAACTTATATATTTAAAACCAGCATTAAAATGCGATTCTTTTGATGTAGCTATTGGTATCAAAATTCCATTTTTTAGAGTTTTGGTTACTATTGAGCCGGGTCGCTCCTTATCTACAGTTCGTTACCACGAACTGTTTGAAAAGTTAAATTCAAGTGTAGACAAGGCTACATTTCAATTAAAACATGTCAGAGTGGTTTATCGCACATTTTTGGGAGGAAGTCTGATTAACTTCTCAACAACTTTAATTCTTGCAAAAATAGAGAAAAATACTCATAAGGATAATACATATTCAGAGAAAAAACTAGTCATTTCTCATATAAAATAAATAAAAGCAACGGTTTTGTGAGAGTTCAAACTCATATAATAGACCAAACTAAAAGTAAGACCTAGTAGGATCTAAAGGTAAGAAAAGCAACTAGAGACTAGCAAACAGCTGTATAACCGATAAAAAAGGCTTCACTATAAAAATGAAAAAACAAATTATCTGTGAAGCTCATACAGCTTAGGCTTAAGAGACCATTCTAGGATCAAATCAGAGGAAACTATAGTTTATTGCTGAGATAAACACCAATTCCGTCTACTCTTACATGGCAAGTCAAAAAGTTAAAAAAAGAGCTAAATTCAAATATTATTTGTATCTCTCGTTTTAACCTTTACTTCTATTTAGGCCAAAGATAACCATTGTTACCAAGAAGGCATGATCAATGAAAACTGTTATATGTATTTTCTAGCTAGCCAGGGTTCTGCATACTAATTAGTTTTAATTATTTCCAAAAAAATAACAAGAATTTCTCTACTTTTAGAAGATGGTTGACCTGGAGACCTTTAATTGACTCCATGTTTGATTGTTGAATTAAGTGGGCAGCCCAGTCAAGGGTCAAACTACACAAGAATCATATTATTCATTTTTTTTCTGATTTTCCTGGGTGATACTGTAATATAGATGGCACTCTTAACTTGAATAAAAGCAATTTTAAGCACAAAAGATTAGTGTTTAGTCAGTTTTCCATACATATTTATCATTATATCTGGCTTTAAATGTTACGTATTCTTTTTTGTTTTGCCTTGTTATTGACTACAAACCATTGTTTGAGTATAATAATCATTCTTGCCCCTAGCATTCCGATCATGTATTTTTCTTTACTGCCGAAATGTCTGGTTTTTTTTCATTATTAGTTGGTTATTTTATTCCCGAATCACCAAGAAACCGCAATTTTTCTTACACTTTTTGGCTACTATGGGCTGTGGTTCGTCCTTTATTAGGTTGCAGTTATCGTTGCAATCATGATACATCTGACAGCTCTTCCCCTTATTTGGTAATCCTAAGGCAAAAGTCTTTCTTCATAACGTTAATTTTGTCTGTAACTAAATTGAATAGAAAGTGCATAGAGGAATAGTTGGTTAAATGTTAAAATTTTCTTTATTTTACAATAAGCTATTGTTATATTTTAAGCATGAAACTCTTGTCATATATCTCTATTGATTTTTACCATAATCTTAACCAAATTTATTGTTTTAAAATTGTTGTTTCTCGTTTAAAACCTTACAGACTGCTTAGCTATTAGACTTCAGAATAGGCTTAAAAAACGTGCTTAAAGTATGCAGCAGTGGGAGCCTTTTTGTTACTGATAAACCTCATTCTCCAGAAGAGCTTGTTTAGCTTTACTAAAGCGATTTGCTGAAGTTATCAGTTAAGCAGTAACGTTGGGTGGGGCATTTCTTAGAAAGGGATTGCAAAAAAATATATATACAAAATAAATCAAAAATTTGTTTATATGCATTTTTTACTTTTTCAAAGTCTTGTCGAAGTTGATTTTTAATTGTTATAGTCCCTTGATATACGCAAGTATTTCTGCAATTACCACCCACCGGGCCGTTGCACTCGGCAAGCTTCTATATATGAATCCTCAATGTCGCTTGTCTTCTAACCGCAGACAGTTTTCTGTCTTTCATATTGACGTGTTTTCAAAAATACTTGATTATTAAAGCAAATCCGATTTCTAACAACAATATCTACTAAGCGTCAATATTTTGATTTTCTTTTTTAAGGTTTTTGAATGGTTTCAATCTCTTGTTAAAGTACATACAAATGTTTTCATATTTGTCAGTTTTTGCTCTTTAAGCAATTTAATGTAAACTTCTCCATATAGGAAAAACATAATTTTGTCCTTGTAAATGCCGTCATTGCAATACCGATGCATATAAAATGGACGTCACTCGCATAATTTGCTTTTCGCTAAAAGTAGGGCTCTTAAAGAATTTTCTCGAGCTTTTGACCTATCTAGATTGTTTTATGGGCTAGAATATCTCCGGATTCCGAAATTTCCGAAAACATATGGAGTATTTTTCGAGAAAAACTAAATAAATAAAAATTATTGCTCACTTTAATATATATATATATATATATATATATATATATATATATATATATATATATATATATATATATATATATATATATATATATATATATGTATATATATATATATATATATATATATATATATATATATATATATATATATATATGTATATATACTAGCTGTTGGGGTGGCAGAAACAAACATGCATACATACAACTCATTTTTATATAGATATAGATAGATAGATAGAAATACATATACAATAAAAATTAACTACGTAAAACTTGTGAATATACAAACATTCTTCGCTGTCCCAACCGCTTCATTTGGTTCCAGAACAGTGTCGACTGACTTGTAAAGGACTGCCTGGTCTCGAGTCTTGGTTAAAACAATATTGTTGATTTCGTGGACGTCTATATTCTTGGCTGCCAGAATCGCTTGTTCACTTAGCCATTTATGATTTTTATAATTGGTTAGAATATTCGGAAATACTTTTTCAACCAATTCATTTTTGGACGTCACTAAATTAAAGAATTCACTAGGTATTTGTATACGTCCTGAAATTGAGTCTACTGGGATCTTTCCGTTTCCAATTGCCAGCAATTGATCTGAAAATGTTTGACCAGAGTCATCGTTTTGCAATCGGACACGCATATTTTTAGTTAATTTTAATGTCTTTACGTGTGCCCATAAATTAGAATTTTTCAGGCAAGCATTCATTTCGTCTGCAGGGCTTGATCTAGGTATTATAGGTAATGTTTGCCTGAAATATCCCGCAAGCAATATTAATGTGCTGCCGAAGGGTTTTCGAATTTCCTCTGAAATCTCGCAATGATTGCTCCAGAGCCTCGAGCGAATTTTTGTGTACCATTGTGCACTCGTCCCAAATAATAAGTTTGCATTGCTGCAATACTTTACCAATTCCAGATGATTTGGAAATATTGCACGTGGGAGTTTCCGTAGAATGCAAACTCAGAGGCAATTTCAAAGCGGAATGAGCAGTTCTTCCACCAGGCAGCAACGTTGCGGGTATTCCAGACGACACGATTGCCAACGCCATATCATTTTTTGATCGAATTGATGCCAGAAACAGTTTTATCACAAACGTTTAACCAGTACCACCTGATGCATCCAAAAAGAAGATTTCTCGAACGTTGTTATCGACACAATGCATTATCGTATCATAAATGTCTTTTTGCTCAGACGTTAACTTGGAAATATTATTTTGTACATACGACAACAGATCACTCGTGTTGTAACTTTGTTCACGATCCAATACTACACATTTCGAAACAGCAGCGGTACGATTAGGTGAAGGCATTCCCAAATCCTGAAGAGGTTTGTTAGCCATACATAAGCACAAATCTTCAATAATAACTAAAGTGTAGTTATAAATTTCTGATGTAAAATCAAAAGTCTTATCTGACGTCTCTAACCGTTTTCGATGGAGTATATCTTCGGAAATTTTTGATTTAAATTTCTCCCATAGCTCTGTAAGAGCTGAAGGAGAGCAAGTTGTTAATATGATTCCAAACAATATACGAATTTGACTTGGAGTTGACGTTTCGCACGCGTCATTGATGCAGTTATCCCAGTGTTGGTTATTCTCCAATAAATTCAGAGCTTGGCATGCACTACGGTAAGTGTCATGTATAGTACCGTTTACAGTTCTCAAATACTCAAGGGACGTCAGACCGGGTAAATTCACCAAAAGCAGGCGTAGAAAGAAGCATTCATGTTGATTGGGGGTGAATGGCGTAGACTCTTCCTATCGTGGTATCTTTGAAGATGGTAGGTGGGCCTTTGACTGACTTACCCTGTTTTCGACGTTCAAATGATTTATTTTTAGTATTCCACGTGTAATACGAAGGCACTTCAGTATACAGCAGTTTTTTTTTACAAAAGAATTATTTTGGTATAACGAAAAGAGAGCAGTTAACGTTGTATACGGTGGATTCAGGGCTCTTTGCTGCACGTTGGATTCCGAAAATAAACACGTTGACCATTCTGTAAATGTACCGCAAAGTGAACAAAAGCTGGACTTCGTTCATGTATCGGAAATGAAAGAATTCGCCAAACAGCTTCACTACTGCTTATGTATCTTCCAGCCTGATATTGTGCAATTTCATCGATATCACTGATTTCGGACTGCAAGCCAAAAAATTCCATGTCAATGCCTTTGTTGACGTATTTACATTTGTATTTGATTGCCTTCACGGAGTTACAATATTCAACGCTTATGTTTGCATTAAATGTTTTTGATAATAAAGAGGAATATGGAACAACCTACTGGTTATTGACTTCGATGGTGGTATCGTTACGCTTCTTTATTATTGCTATCTTACCACCATCTTCAGTAGATCTTCTTTTATATTGTGGGTAAAATTCATTGCCAGTAATTGTTTTGGGTACTAAAAGTCGAGGATATTGCTTTGTGCACCTTCCTTTGACCATGAATGGTGATTTTTCCTTCAGTGCACCTCACGGTCCATGTATCATATTTTTTTTCACCACAATACCATATAAGCCCTTATCGACATTTTCATCAGGTATTTCAGCGGAAATCACATCATCAATTTCATTAGAAGTAGTTTTATTTTATAGCCAGATTAGTATATGTGCGTGTGGCAATCCTCGTTTTTGCCATTCCACTGAGTACATCCAGCATTGCACAGACCAAACACTTTAAGTTTTACTTTGTAGTTTATCAGTGATTTCAACTTTTGCCGGAAGACACGGGCCGTAACGTCATGTCTATGAACCGCTGATTGTTCTTGAAGTAAAATCTGCTGTATCTCGTCCCTAGATTGATTACATGTAAATGTAATAAATAAATCTGGACGACCATAGAGACGAACATACGCAATAGCATCTTGAGCATATTCATGCATAAGACGGGGACTGCCAGCATGTGACGAAGGTAAAATTGTTAATCTTCCAACGTTTGTGGTATTACCGTCATTTACAACTGCATCTCGCAAATAAATGTATTGTTCAGAGCGGAGCTTGGTCTGATTCAGACGGATAAATAGCAAACGTTCTGATTCAATTTTTGCATACATATCAACGATGTATTGGTGAAACAATTGACGGTATTTTAAAATATGATTGTCTTCATCCTGCCGAATCATTAGTCTATAGGAATAATAATGTATTGCGCTGCATTTCTTATCCGTTTGTTTGTTAATGGATGGATCTTGCAATTTATTATTAAAGTGATAGCCGTCGGCTCCATCCCAAAAAATGATAAGATATTGTAAGGCATCTTAGCCTCGACGAGTTTCAGCCATTCTTACCAACTGAGTGTTTCGCTTATGAACAATAATATCTCGAGGTAAAAACTGATCACCGACCATAAGGATTGCCACTTCGTCAACAGTTGGAGCATTGTATCTACGCACATGTTGGCCAGGAGGCGTTTTGTCAGTGGAAATGACAATTTTGTGCGAATCAGTAGGCATGAAATCGACGGCTGTTTTGAACAGACGCACTAAATTATTATTTTTGTGGAAAAGATGTTGCAATTGGGAAACGATAGTCCTTTCAACGTCGGGAGAAATTTCGCAACGTGCATTCAATTCAGAATTTCTATCACTGATGAAATACAGTTGTAAAAATTTATGATTTTCGCCTGAAAATGGTAGTAGGGACCCTGCTCTATGATAAATTTGCTCTTTTACTTTGAAAGTAGGCATAAATTGCTCTCGATTTTCGATTTGGGCACCAAACGACGTCATTTGGAAACATGAGTTATATTTTCTGATCTTTGATAAAATATGCTTAGATTCTGACGTAGTTCCAGTTAGCAAAGTCTTCAATGGCTCTGGTGGTGCAGCCAGTAGAGGAAGTTTAACTTTTCATGAGGTAAAACACATTCCCATTGTTTCACCATTAAATTTCAAGGCTTTGTAATAGGGACAAATCTTAGACATAGTCCCGATTTGAACACATCTACTCAAGCTATAATCATCTACTGGGCTGTACCTGAATGCCAGGCAAAAACTTTGAGGTTGCTCTTGTGATTCCTCGGCACACTTTCTTTTGGTGATTTCTCTTTGAGAAGCAAGCCTGTTTTTACGCTGTTGTTGTGGTTCCTCGGCATGCTTTCTTTTCATACTATCTCTATTAGCCGCAAGCCTGTTTTCACGCTGTTCTTGGGATTCCTCGTCACGTTTTCTTTTCTTACTTTCTCTATCACCCGCAAGCCTGTTTTCACGCTTTTGTTGTGATTCCTCAGCATGCTTTCTTTTCAGAATAGACTCTTTGAGCAGCTTCCTTGGCTGTTGCCATTGTAGGTTCTTCTGTCATTTTTCAATTAAAAATTTCTCTTTGAACGATCTTCTTAAATACTTATAATGACGACGTATACTGTGCCTCGTCATAACAAACATGACGAAAAACAACTTCATAACCGCATACAGCTCAATACTTATAATAACGTCAGTCGACAAACATGAGATCAGTCGACACACAAACATGACGTCAGTCAACAGACACACAAACAAACAACTTATTTTTACATAGACGGATATATCTATCTATCTATATAAAAATAAGTTGTCTGTGTGTCGTCATTATGACGATGACGTCATTAAAGGTATTTAAGACATTCGTTCACGGAAAAATGTTTATTATTAAAATGACTGAAGAACCTACAATGTCAACAGCCGAGGAAGCTGCTCAAAGAGTCTTTGACAAAAAACTTGCTGCTGATAGAGAAAGTAAGAAAACAAAGCGAGCCGAGGAATGCCAAGAGCAACTCGAAACCAGACTTGCTGCTAAAGGAGAAAGTGAAAAAAGAAGGCGTGCTGAGGAATCACAAGAACAGCAAGAAAACAGGCTTGCGGCTGATAGAGAAAGTAAGAAAAGAAAGCGTGCCGAGGAATCACAATAGCAACCTGAAAATTATCGCCTGGCATTCAGGTACAGCCCATTCGATGATTATAGCTTGAGTAGATGTGTTCTGAATCAGGTTCAGTTTGTGATAAAACTGATTCTGGCATAAATTTTATCAAAAAGTTTGATCAATAGCATTGTCCGGAATAGCCGCATTCTGGTGGAACTTTTCTCTTCTATATTCTTTGCGACGGTAAGATTTGAACCTGAATACCTATGCATTTAGCACAAGGTCTGATCCACTTTACCATCACAAGGTATTAATAATTATGTACAATCTTGTATATGATATTTCATGTTATTATTACCGACCTGCGTCAGGTGGCTTGGTGCTGTGGTGAGTAGTTAGTAGTAGTAGAAGTAGTTACTTACTAATACAACTAAGAAAAGCCATAGGTTTTATTCTGTTTGTTATTATCTTTAAAAAAACCTATCTTGTCAAGTATTAGGCTACTATATAGCACATTAAACATGACTATTTGACTCTATACTTAGGGTAAGGGGAATCAAAGTTTAAGTCAATATATTGTAATTAGTTTCACATCAAGTAAGGTCTATAAGGCTATCAAGGCTATAGAGATAGATGATTTGAACTTAGTAAAGAACAACCAACAGTCTATAGTTACTGAAAGCTAGCACAATACAAGTATCTGTTGAATACAACACCAGGATGTATTGACTAGTCTCTTTTCAGCAACTAAAAAATTAAATAAAGAAAAAAATTAAAAATAAAAAAACAAAAACATCTTTAAAAAAGAAAACTAAAAAAGATACAAACTATTACTAAAAAAGAAAAAAAAACTAAAAACAGAAAAATAAAAACACATAAAAAGGTAAAACTAGAAAGAAAAAAAACTAAAAAAACTAAAAACAGACAAAAAGACAAAATCTGAAGAAAAAGAAAAATAAAAGAAAAAAGAAGAAACTAAGAAAGAAAAAAAAATAAAAATAAAATAAAAAAAACTAAATTAGTAAAAAAAAATACAAAAAAAATAAAAAACAAAAAAAAATAAAAAAATAAAAATGAAAAAAAGAAAAAAAGCTGGCCAGGCCACCAAAAAGGGGCCTGGCCAGGCTTGACATAAATATATCTTCTATATATATAAAAATAAGTTGTCTGTTTGTTATGTCTATTACACTATGTCTGTTACGCCAGATATACGCCAGACATACCCGCATGGCCAAAGGAAGGTGCACAAAGAAATATCCTCGACGTTTAGTATCCAACAAAATTACTGGCAATGATGGTTACCCACAATATTGAAGAAGATCTACTGAAGATGGCGGTAAAACAGCAATAATAAAGAAGCGTAACGGTACCACCATCGAAGTAGATAACCAGTGGGTTGCTCCATATTCCCCATTATTATCAAAAACATTTAATGCACACATAAACGTTGAATACTGTAACTCCGAAAGGCAATCAAATACATATGTAAATACGTCAACAAAGGCAGTGACATGGCAGTTTTTGGCTTGCAGTCCGAAATCAAAGGTATCGACGAAATCGTAAAATATCAGGCTGGAAGATACATAAGCAGTAATGAAGCTGTTTGGCGAATTCTTTCATTTCCAATACATGAACGTAGTTCAGCTGTTGTTCACTTAGCGGTAAATTTACAGAATGGTCAACGTGTTTATTTCTCAGAAACCAACGTGCAACAAAGAGCCCTAATTCCACCGGATACAAAGTTAACTGCTTTCTTTTCGCTATGCAAAAATGATTCTTTTGCAAAAAAACTGCTTTATACTGAAGTGCCTTCGTATACACGTGGAATACTAAAAATAAAGTATTTGAACGTCGAAAACAGGGTAAGTCAGTCGACGACCAACCTACCATCTTTAAAGGTACCACGATAGGAAGACTACACTGTTCACCCCAATCAACATGAATGCGCCTTTCTACGCTTGCTTTTGGTGAATGTACCCGGTGTGACGTCCTTTGAGTATTTGAGAACTGAAATTACTGGCAATGATCGTTACCCACATATAGGAGAAGATCTACTGAAGATTGTGGTAAAACAGTGATAATAAAGAAGCGTAACGGTACCACCATCGAAGTAGATAACCAGTGGGTTGTTCCATATTCCCCATTATTATCAAAAACATTTAATGCACACATAAGCGTTGAATACTGTAACTCCGTTGTGGCAATCAAATACATATGTAAATACGTCAACAAAGGCAGTGACATGGCAGTTTTTGGCTTGCAGTCCAAAATCAAAGATATCGACGAAATCGTACAATATCAGGCTGGAAGATACATAAGCAGTAATGAAGCTGTTTGGCGAATTTTTTCATTTCCGATACATGAACGTAGTCCAGCTGTTGTTCACTTAGTGTTACATTTACAGAATGGTCAACGTGTTTATTTCTCGGAAACCAACGTGCAACAAAGAGCCCTGAATCCAGCGGATAAAAAGTTAACTGCTTTCTTTTCGCTATGCAAAAATGATTCTTTTGCAAAAAAACTGCTTTATACTGAAGTGCCTTCGTATTACACGTGGAATACTAAAAATAAAGTATTTTTACGTCGAAAACAGGTCAGTCAAGTCAGTCAACGGCTAACCTACCATCTTCAAATATACCACGATAGGAAGACTCTACACCGTTCACCCCAATCAACATAAATGCTTCTTTCTACGCCTGCTTTTGGTGAATGAACCCGGTCCGACGTCCTTTGAGTATTTGAGAACTGTAAACGGTACTATACATGACACTTACTGCAGTGCATGCCAAGCTCTGAATTTATTGGAGAATGACCAACACTGGGTTAACTGCATCAATGACGTGCGAAACGTCAACTCCAAGTCAAATTCGTGCATTGTTTGGCATAATACTAACAACTTGCTCTCCATCAGCTCCTACAGAGTTATGGGAAAAATATAGATAAAAAATGTCCGAAGATATACTCCATCAAAAACGGTTAGAGACGTCAGATATGAGTTTTGATTTTACGTCAGAAATTTATAACTAGACTTTACTTATTATAGAAGATTTGTGCGTATGTATGGCAAACAAACCTCTTCAGGATTTGGGAATGCCTTCACCTAATCGTACCGCTGCTGTTTCGACATGTGTAGAATTGGATCGTGAACAAAGTTACAGTACGAGTGTTCTATTGTCGTATGTACAAAATAAAATTTCCAAGTTAACGTCGGAACAAAAAGACATTTTTGATACGATAATGTATTGTGTCGATAACAACGTTGGAGAAATTTTCTTTTTGGATGCACCAGGAGGTACTGGTAAAATGTTTGTGTTAAAACTGATTTTGGCATCAATTTCATCAAAGAAGGATATAGCGTTGGCAATTGCATAGTCCAGAATAGCCAATAGAACTAAAAAAGAATAGCCAATAGAACTAATAAAACTAAAAAAGATAAAAAATATACTAAAAAAGAAAAAAACTAAAAACAGAAAAATAAAAAAAAATAAAAAGGTAAAACTAGAAAGAAAAAAAACTAAAAAAAAACTAAAAAAAGGCAAAAAGATAAAATCTTAAGAAAAAGATAAAAAAAAGAAAAAAGAAGAAACTAAGAAGGAAAAAAATTAAATATTAAATTTAAAAACCTAAATTAGTTAAAAAAAATTACTAAAAAAATAAAAAACAAAAAAACTAGAAAAGGCAAAAATTAAAAAAACAAGAAACTAAAAAAAATGAAAATAAAGAAAAAAAGCTGGCCAGGCCACCAAAAAGGGGCCTAGCCAGGCTTGACATGAATATATCTTCTATATATATAAAAATAAGTTGTCTGTCTGTTATGTCTGTTACACTATGTCTGTTACGCCAGATTATATCTTATCGATATATAAAAATAAGTTGTATTTATTTTTGTGTTGAGGGTTTGCATATGACGTCTGAAAAATAAAGAAGAAAAAGCAAACTGAAACTAAAAATGTAGAAACTGGGAATTGCATAAATATTTCTATATATTTTGACAATAGATTAAAGTAATTCGAAAACCTTATAACATATATTTATAATTTTGAGGTTTATTATAAATTGTTGAGTTTTAGAATGTTTGGCACGTAAAAATTTTTCTAACTGTCAATGTTAGAATGAACACTGACAAATTGAAAAACATTGAAAAAGATAGAATCTTACCAAAAAGCAAAACCAGGCTTGCGTTCCAAGAGAAAGGGCCAGATTAGGAATGTGCAATTTACGTCAACGAAGGCGTGTCGAGGAACTACCAGAGCAACGCGAAACCAGACTTGCTGCAGAAAGAGAAAGTTAAAAAAAGAAGGCGTGTCGAGGAATTACAAGAGCAAGGTGAAAACAGGCTTGCGGCTTCAAGAGATAATGCCAGATTAGAAATGTGTAATTTACGTTAACGAAGGCGTGTCGAAGAACTACCAGAACAACGCGAAACCAGACTTGCTGCTGAAAGAGATAGTAAAAAAAGAAGGCGTGCCGAGGAGTCACCAGAACAGCAAGAAAACAGGCTTGTGGGTGATAAAGAAAGTAAGAAAAGAAAGTATACCGGGGAATCACAAGAGCAACCTGAAAATTATCGCCTGGCATTCAGGTACAGCCCAGTCGATGATTATAGTAGATGTGTTCACATCGGGACTATGTCTAAGATTTGTCCCAATTGCAAGGCCTTGAAATTCAATGGTGAAACAATGGGAATGTGTTGCGGCTCAGGAAAAGTTAAACTTCCTCTATTGGCTGCACCAACAGAGCCATTGAAGATGGCTCTTACTGGAACTACGTCAGAATCTGAGCGTTTTTTATCACAGATCAGAAAATATAACTCATGTTTCCAAATGACGTCTTTTGGTGCACAAATCGAAAATACAGATCAATTTATGCCTACTTTCAAAGTAAAAGGGCAAATTTATCATTAAGCAGGGTCCCTTCTTCCATTCTCAGGCGAGAATCATAAATTTTTACAATTGTACTTCATCAGTGACAGAAATTCTGAATTGAATGAACGTTGCGAAATTTCTCCCAACGTTGACAGGACAATCGTTTCCCAATTGCAACATCTTTTCCAATAAAATAATAATTTAGTGCGTCTGCTCAAAACAGTCATCGATTTGATGCCTACTCATACGCATAAGATTTTTATTTCCGCTGACAAAACGCCTCCTGGCCAACATGTGCGTAGATACAATGCTCCAACTATCGACGAAGTAGCAATCGTTATGGTCGGTGATCAGTTTTTGTCTCAAGATATTATTCTTCATAAGCGAAACGCTCAGTTGGTAAGAATTGCTGAAACTCATCTATGCTACGATGCCCTACAATATCCTATCATTTTTTGGGATGGAGCCGACGGCTATCATTTTAGTATTAAATTGATGAATCCAGCCACTAACAAAGAAATGAATAAGAAATGCAGTGCAATGCATCATTATTCCTATAGACTAATGATTCGGCAGGAAGAAGACAATTATATTTTAAAATTCCCTCAATTGTTTCACCAATATGTCGTTGATATGTTTGAAAAAATTGAATCAGAACGTTTGCTATATATCCGCCTGAATCAGACCAAGCTCCGCTCTGAACAATACATTCATTTGGGACATGCAGTTGTAAATGACAGTAGTACCACAAACGTTGGAGGATTAACGATTTTACCTTCGTCATATGCTGGCAGTCCCCGTCATATGCATGAATATGCTGATGAAATGTCGACAAGGGGTTATATGATATTGTTGTAAAAAATATGATACATGGACCTTGCGGTGCATTGAACGAAAATTCACCATGAATGGCCAAAGGTAGGTGCACAAAGCAATATCCTCGACTCTTTGTATCCAACACAATTACTGGCAATGATGGCTACCCACAATATAGAAGAAGATCTACTGAAGATGGCGGTAAAACAGCAATAATAAAGAAGCGTAACGGTACCACCATCGAATGAGACAACCAGTGGGTTGTTCCATATTCCCCATTATTATCAAAAACATTTAATGCACACATAAACGTTGAATATTGTAACTCCGTAAAGGCAATCAAATACTTATGTAAATAAGTCAACAAAGGCAGTGACATGGCAGTTTTTGGCTTGCAGTCCAAAATCAAAGATATCGACGAAATCGTACAATATCAGGCTGGAGGATACATAAGCAGTATTGAAGCTGTTTGGTGAATTCTTTCATTTCCGATACATGAACGTAGTCCAGCTGTTGTTCACTTATCGGTACATTTACAGATTGGTCAACGTGTTTATTTCTCGGAAACCAACGTGCAACAAAGAGCCCTGAATCCACCTGATTCAAAGTTAACTGCTTTCTTTTCGCTATGCAAAAATGATTCTTTTGCATAAGAACTAAAGTATACTGAAGTGGCCATCCTTGCAACGGTAAGATTTGAACCTGAATACCTATACATTTAGCACAAGGTCTGATCCACTTTACCATCACAAGGTATTAATAATTATGTACAATCTTGTATATGATATTTCATGTTATTATTACCAATACCAACCCGCGTCAGGTGGCTTGGTGCTGTGGTGAGTAGTTAGTAGTAGTAGAAGTAGTTACTTAATAATACAACTAAGAAAAGCCATAGGTTTTGTTCTATTTGTTATTATCTTTGAAAAAACGTATCTTGTCAAGTATTAGGTTACTATATAGCACATTAAACATGACTATTTGACTCTATACTTAGGGTAAGGGGAATCAAAGTTTAAGTCAATATATTGTAATTAGTTTCAAATCAAGTAAGGTCTATAAGGCTATCAAGGCTATAGAGATAGATGATGTGAACTTAGTAAAGAACAACCAACAGTCAATAGTAACTGAAAGCTAACACAATACAAGTATCTGTTGAATACAACACCGGCATATATTGACTAGTCGCTTTTCAGCAACTAAAAAACTAAATAAAAAAAAAAATTAAAAATAAAAAAAACGAAAAAAAGAAAAGAACGAAAAAAAAGGAATAAACTAACAAAAACATCTTAAAAAAGAAAACTAAAAAAGATAAGAAATATTACTAAAAAAGAAAAAAACTAAAAACAGAAAAATAAAAAAAACATGAAAAGGTAAAACTAGAAAAAAAAATAAAAAAAAAAATAAAAAAAGGCAAAAAGAGAAAATCGGAAGAAAAAGAAAAAAAAGAAAAAAGAAGAAACTTAGAAAGAAAAAAAAATTAAAAATTAAATTAAAAAACCTAAATTAGTTTAAAAAAAATACTAAAAAAAAAGAATAAACAAAAAAAACTAAAAAAGGGAAAAATTAAAAAAAGAAGAAACTAAAAAAAAAATGAAAAAAAATGGAAAAAAGAAAAAAAGCTGGCCAGGCCACCAAAAAGGGGCCTGGCCAGGCTTGACATAAATATATCTTCTATATATATAAAAGTAAGTTGTCTGTCTGTTATGTCTGTTACACTATGTCTGTTACGCCAGATTATATCTTATCTATATATAAAAATAAGTTGTATGTATTTTTTGTTGAGGGTTTGCATATGACGTCTGAAAAATAAAGAAGAAAAAGCAAACTGAAACTAAAAATGTAGAAACTGGGAATTGCATAAATATTTCTATATATTTGGACAATAGATTAAAGTAATTCGAAAACCTTAAAACAGATATTTATAAATTTGAGGTTTATTCTAAATTGTTGAGTTTTAGCATGCTTGGCAAGTAAAAATTTTTCTAACTGTCAATGTTAGAATCCATACAAACTGTTTGAGCTTTCTCGTCGAAATGTGCTTGCAGGTATCAACAAGAATTGATTACAAAGATGAAACATTGGTGAACCTTCGTTGTATAGATCCTACCGTAGCCGTTTCTTGAAAAGTAGATACTATTGTTCCACTCATGATCCATTACCAGAGCCTGCTTGGCGACAGCGAAGCTAAGAGTGACACTCTACGAGATAAGCTGGAAGTTCAGTGGACTAAGCTGACCGACAGTAAAGAGGATCTCCCGAAATTTGAACCCAGCGATGATCCTGGAATCTTTTGGAAGCAGCTGAGAGACGTCAAGGACTGCATATCTAGGCCAGTATATTTGGAAATTTCCAAGTTCATGTTGACATTGTGTCCTCTTCCTCATTCCAGCGCAAGCGCAGAAAGGCAATTTTCTATTTTGAACAATTTGAAAACAAAAATTAGAAATCGTCTCCAAACTGAAACTGTGAGTGCACTGATGTTTGCAAAGCAATATGTGATCAGACGCTCCGCCGATGCTGGAAGCAGCAACTCCTGGAAAATAGATGACAGTCTTCGTCTTTCATTCCAGAAGTGGAAGGGAGCATCGAGATCCACAAAAGTAAATCTCTTTTGTAGCAACGCAACTGGCGTCGATCAAAATGAGAAAGAGGAAATAGATTTTTGCGACTGATTCAAGAGTCATTCTTATTTTTTTCGAAAATGATCTGAGGTACAATAGAAAATGATCTCTAATAAACCAGTGATTTGGATAAAAAAAAAGCTGGGCATCCGTAAAGGAACAGTAAACTTGACTCAAAGTTGACTCGTGGAGCTAGCTGACATATCAAGAATGTGCCCTGAGTCGATATTCAGAGTAAGAAAAATTCTAGTTACGACCATTGCAGTTTCCGGGCAGTTTCCGAAAATTCGATTTTTGGTTTAGTAGAAAAAAAGCAAAAGGTTTGTGTGCCGCAACTAGGAACCGAACCCACACCGTTTTACCGGTGAACGTTTGACTATGGTCTACACGTAAAAAGGCGAACTTTTACAGTACATAAGTGCATAATTACAGTGCATAAGGGGCAAGGGCCTGCCAGCTAGCTCTTGGAACAATAAGGAGGGGTTTCGAGATAACAAAAAAGGGGGATCCTGTCGACAATAAGTCCCTGTACATTTATCTAAGCCCCCCAGGCCGTTTTGATGGCCGAAAGTTGCCTAGTCAAGTTTACTGTACCTTTAAAGCCTCTTTACTGTCTAGTTTTGCTAGATGAGTCGAATAATAGTCCTGCTTTCGACCACATGCTTTACGCACTGCTTAAATCCGAGTGTATTTTTCTCTTGTTTTCCGCTAGAAAAAACCTTTAGCCTCGGAAATCTTTGCCTATAAATACTACCTCAGTTCACTAAGCTCAGTTCACTGAAAGATAAAGACTTTTCGAAACTAGCGCAAACTACTCTCGAATTGTATGCAGTGTGTAATGCAATGCAACTGCAACTTGATAAACTGGACAGCTATAGTAAAACTGGTTCGAAAACATAGTTCAAATATGAGTAAGAAGGTGCAAGAAGACGTTCTGCACTGCCGCAGCCGTAGTTTGTACTCGATACGCGCCGTGTATGGTGCCAAAGGAAAAATAGATCTTGACAAAAACGGCTGTCTGGAATCCGAAAGGTGAAGCCTGGCTTTGATTGACAGTTGCAACTGTGAAGCAAAGATAGATATTTGAAAGGGACATCTAGGAAATACTGGTAGACAGTGACATTAGCTATCATAATTATCATGAAAATGCGGAAGGGTTGGCTTGACTGTCCGGAAGCCCCAGGTGTCTGGAAAATGAAGCCGGGCTTGAAGATTCTTACTAACAATAATTTATTTTAACCTCGTGTGATCCCGCTTGAGACACCTTGAAATAATTTTTGGAAGTTTTGAATAACATATCAAAAACAAATGTTTTTAGACATTTAGATGTTTCGTAATTTTCTATAGCTGTCTTCATTTGAATAGCTCACAAATACAAAATTTAAGGTAATCCGGTAACATATTTATGAAAAAATACAACTAGATCACCTTTGGAAGAAAGAGTACATTTGTTTTCAAAAAGTACTGCTTTTCTTAAAATACTACTTTTTTCAAATGTACTACCAACTCACTACTTTGAAAAAGATGTACTAAAAAGAGCACAATTTTTCTATCGCTGGCAACTCAAAGCGCCACGCAGCTTATTACGCATGTGCGAACAATGCTTTAGTGAAAATAACAATGGTATTCGTAGAAAAGCTGTAATCTTTGTGTGATCGAAAACGCGACTAAAAGTTTTAATTGATCAACACCAAGCAGGATTACGCGAAAATTGCATATTTAACAAAAATTTTGTGTAGCATTTATGTAGCACCCTGTTCTCGAGAAAAATAGCACACTTTGGACAGGAGCAGGTGGCAACCCTGCCTAGAAAGCGGGATTGAACCGCAATTTTAGTACAGTCTACTGTTTGAAACACGGCCTGTCAGTCGGATACCCAGAACAATCTGTTGGCAATTTCTCTGAAAAATATCAAGCAAATCTTCATCCGCTTTTCGGAGCACCCATGCTCCTTAAATTGTATATGAAAATTGTATCATGTATATGAGCAACCCCTCATATACATAATAAAAATATACGAATATAGAAGTTCGTTCGTAAGTTATATATATTTTTTACTAATGAATACATTCGTTAAAACTTAAAAATTCTAGTTGCCTTTTTAAGTAACCGAAGAATTGGAGGGCAACTAGGCCTCCTCTCCCACCCCTTTTCTCAAAATCGTCTTATCAAAACTAAGAGAAAGCCATTTAGCAAAAAAAAAATTAATACGCAAATTTCGTTTTAATTATTAATTTGTGGAGAGCCAAAATAAAAACGTGCATTAATTAAAAAACGTTCAGAAATTAAATAAGAAAAACAAGTTTTTTCACTGAAAGTAAGGAGCGACGTTAAAACTTAAAACGAACAGAAATTACTCCGTGTATGAAAGGGTCTTTTCCTCCCTCAACGTCCCGCTCTTTACGTTAAGGTTATTTACTGTTTAATAGAGTAGAATTGAGAGAAAGAGTAAAACTTTAGCGTAAAGAGCGGGACGTTGAGGGAGGAACAGCCCCGTTCATGAACGTTTTCAGTTGTTCCTTTAATTTACTGTAGCCACTTTCAGCACGATAACGTAGTAGTTCTCGGAAGTTTCCTTCATTGGAAAGCGGCATATCATCCAAGTTTAAGCTGCCATCATCCCGATGGCTCCTCAAGGGAATATTCTGCCTTCCTAGAAATATGATTGATTCCAGAATCGGCTTAAGCCTCTCACAGTTTTCTTTTACTTGCTTCATTCGCTGTTCGTTGCTGCGATTATTCACAGATTTGTGCGGAGAATGGTAGGCTCTTAGAAACAACTTTCCAACAGAACTAATTGAAGAGCTACTTGCTGTTACAGTTACACTATCCATTCTGCGATACTTTGAAATGGCAAAGCTATCAAGAATCTTTTGTCCGTGTTTTCCCAACATCAATATCGCTTTAACGACGAAAATCCTCGTGACACATGCACATTCAAATTTCATTATACACTGGAACGAAATGTTTGTTTTGAAACTTCAGGTCCGGTTGCGGTGCGCAACCCCACTTCCAATGTTTACATCAGACAGCGAGGCGAGAACTAGCTAAAATTTACCCGGTAAACTGTTGCTATGCTATCAGGTGACAAAAAATACTCGAGGCTAGCTTGATAGTGGAAAAGCTGTGGAACGAACGCAATGTTAAAAGGTTTTATAGTCTAGTTACAATAGTTAGAACATGCGTTAATGCAGACTTCCGTAAGTGCAGTAAAAAAATACAGCCCGTCTAGAGGGGGGGGTCGATCGTCCCCCTCACCCCCTCACACTGGATCCACCCCTGGAATAACCATCCCTAAAAAAAATAACTCATTAAGTAACTAATTCATTTGTCCTTAATTCATTAGTTTAGCAACTTGTATTATTATAAATAAACCATTTAATAATATTATTAAATTTATTCTAGTGATTTCTATTTGATATCCGGAACAATGCATAGTTTACTTAGTATTCTTCTCTTAACCCTAAATTTAAAATATATCGATTTCAATCGTGTCCAAAATACATCGTGTCCAGAGGGGTAGGGGGTTTGACCCCCCCCCCCATTTCCCACCAAAAGATAGGTTTGTCCGACTCGTAAAAACGCAATAAAAATTAAAAAAAAAATATGTTTTTAAAGTTTTTTTTTAATAAGCCAAATTTCTTTTTCAATAAGAAAAAATTCCTTTGTGACACCCCCCCCCCACAAAAAAATAGATACAGCCCTGATATAAAAACATGATAATAACGTTTCGAGCACCCAGCTTAGAATTTCTGTATTTCAGCTTAATTTCCGGAACGATTCTGAAATGTCGATTGTCAAATCCCAAATTTTTTATTTCTTTACTATGAAATTTTAATTTTGGCAAAACATTCATAAGAACTTAGAAGATGAGAGAAAATCATACTTGATATACAACTTTGGGACAATTATTTCCATGTTTTTAATAACTTTTGTAATTGATATTTATTGGTGTTCCAAATTTTATACCCAGCGCATGACTGAAAAGTCTAGCTTCGATTGGATTCATAGGCAAAGGAGAGGGAGGGAAAGAGAGGAGATTCAAATCTTTCCAGCAGCACATCCCTAAGAACGGATAAATTGAACTTGGCCAAACTTGATAGTAAATTCGAGTTAGGGTCCCGGTTATGCCTTTTGATATTTAGACGTACTACGATCTTTAAGGAGGAGGAGGGGAGGAGGGGCAGTGAATGAGAGTAAATTATTATCATTAGTAGCAAGTGCACCAGAACAAATTATCGGATCCAAACTAAACTTGAAGAATAATTAAGGGTAGTGGCCAACTTGCACCTTATGAGATCCAGCCAAAATTTTCCAGAGAGAAAGAGGGGGGAACATCCCTAAATTCTTCTCAAACGAAGGGCGTATCTCATTCAAATCGAGCTCGGTGTCATGTAAGAGTAAGTGCCATGGTTATGCCTTTTGTAAGTCCATATCCGATCAAACTGGTGAAAGGGTTTTTGTATAATTTTTCATCCCGGCATCTACTAGAATGTGATGTCAGATCAAACTTGGCACAAAGTGAGAGCGAGTGTATTACTTAGAAAATTTCGTGGTCTTGAACCACTAGTCTGTGAGCAGAATAGAAAGCGGTGAGAGGGAGCAAACCTGGTGACTAAGGCACTTACCAGAATAGATTATCCGATTTAAGCAAGTATTAAATAAAAAAAAACTAGTTTTTTTAACTGGAAGTAAGGAGCGACATTAAAACTTAAAACGAACAGAAATTACTCCGTATAGGAAATGGGTTGTCCCCTCCGCAGTCCCTCGCTCTTTACGCTAAAGTTTTTAATTGTTTTAAAAAGTAGATTGTGGCAAAGAGTCAAACTTTAGCGTAAAGAGCAAGGGACTGCGGAGGGGGCAACCCATTTCATATACGGAGTAATTTCTGTTCGTTTTAAGTTTTAATGTCGCTCCTTACTTTCAGTTAAAAACTCTAGTTTTTTTTATTTAATTTCTGAACGTTTTTGAATTAATGCATCTTTGATTTTGGCTCTCCGCACATAAGTTATTGAAAAGAAATTAGTATATTAATTTGTTTTTGGCTAAATTGCTTTCTCTTAGTTTTGATCAGACGATTTTGAGAAATAAGGGGTGGGGAAGGAGGCCTAGCTGCCCTCCAATTTTTCGATTACTTAAAAAGGCTACTAGAACTTTTAATTTTCAACGAACGTTTTCATTAGTAAAAAATATACGTAACTTAAGAATTAACTTAAGTAACAAACTTTTATATTCTTATATTTTTGTTATGTGTACGAGTGGGTTTGTACCCTCGTTAATACCTCGCTTTTTACACTAAATCGTAAGTTTTGTCGCAATTCTTTAAGAATGACCCCTGAATCAAAAAGGCCGTAGAATAAATAGTTGAAATTACTAAAAATATTTTAGCATAAAGAGCGAGGTAATTATCTCCTCCTAAATACCTCGCTCTTTATGCTAAAGTATTTTTAGAACCCCTCATATGCGTAATAATCTCTGTTCGTTTTAAATTTCAATGCTATTCCTTACTTTCATTTGAAAAAACGAAAATGAATGAAAATTCATTTTCATTTGTTTTCATGTTTATTTTTTCATTGTTTTTTTATAGTAATGCTAGAAAATCCTGCGCCCTTTTCATTGAATTTTTCTTCCCCCATAACATATTCCTCAAAGAAAAGATCCTCCCACAAAGCCCTTTCCCATCAACCCCACCCCCCGAACCAAAAAATCCCCCTGAAAACGTCTGTACACTTCCCAATAACCCTTACTATATGTAAACACTGGTCAAAGTTTGTAACTTGCAGCCCCTCCCCCAGGGATTTTGGGGGAGTAAGTCATTCCCAAAGACATAGTTATTATAGTTTTCGACCATGCAGAACAAAATGGCTATCTCAAAATTTTAATCTGTTGACTTTTGGAAAAAAATTAACGTGGGAGGGGGCCTATTTGCCCTCGAATTTTTTTTTCACTTAAAAAGGGCACTAGAACTTTTCATTTCCGTAAAAATGAGCCCTCTTGCGACACTCTAAGACCACTTGATCGATACGATGACCCCTGGGGAAAAGAAAAAAAAACAACAAACAAACAAATAAACACGCACCCGTGATTTGTCTTCTGGCAAAAAATATGAAATTCCACATTTTTTTAGATAGGAGCTTGAAATTTTTTCTATAGAGTTCTCTGATATGCCGAATGCGATTGTGTGATTTTTCTTAAGATCCTATGACTTCTAGGGGATGTTTCCCCCTTTTTTCCAAAATAGGGCAAATTTTCTTAGGCTCGTAACTTTTAGTGACAACGACTAAATTCATTGAAACTTATAAATTTAGAATCAATGTGAAAATTCAATTCTTTTGATGTATCTTTTAGCATCAAAATTCCATTTTTTAGAGTTCCGTTTACTATTGAGTCGGGTCGCTCCTTACTACAGTTCTTTACCACGAAATGTTTGAAAAGAATATAATGCGGTATTTCGGAGCTTCTGACATTATTACTCCTTTGCGGAAGTTAGGCTCAAAACTAGAAAAGGATTATATTTTTTCTCTGGGCCCCTTCCACTTCTTAGTTCGTTTATTTTCCCGTTAGTTTTCACCTGTTTTCGCTTTATAGTTGTGATATCTCTTAGCAGTTCTTTCGTTAGTTGAGTTATGGTTGTGGTATATATGTTTTATCGCTCGTATAGTTGTGTTATTTTCAAATTATACTCCATAATAGAGAGGCTCCAAACACCCAGCATTGTATATTAAGTTCTGAATTTGACGTTTTTTTCTAACGTGACCAGATTCGTCCTGCGCCTTTTTCTTGGAATTTTTTTCCCCCATGAAATATTTCTCCAAGGAAAGATCCTCCCACATAGCCCCCTCCCTCAACCCTACACCCAAAACCAAAAAAATCCACCTGAAAACGTCTGTACACTTCCCAATAACCATTATTATATGTAAACACTGGTTGAAGTTTGTAACTTGCAGCCCCTCCCCAAGGGACTGTGGGGGAGTATGTCATCCCCAAAGACATAGTTATTATGATTTTCGACTATGCTGAACAAAATGGGTATCTCAACATTTTGATCAGTTGACTTTGGGAAAAAATGAGCGTGGGAGGGGGCCTAGATGCCCTCCAATTTATTGGGTCACTTAAAAAGGGCTCTAGAACTTTTCATTTCTGTTAGAATGAGCCCTCTTGCGACATTTTAGGACCACTTGGTCGATACGATGACCCCTGGGAAAAAAAAACAAATAAACACGCACCCGTGATTGGTCTTCTGGCAAAAAATGCAAAATTCCACATTTTTGTAGATAGGAGCTTGAAACTTCTACAGTAGGGTTCTCTGATACGCTGAATCCGATGGTGTCATTTTCGTTAAGATCCTATGACTTTTAGGGGGTGTTTCCCCCTATTTTCCTAAATAAGGCAAATTTTCTCAGGCTCGTAACTTTTGATGGGTAAGACTAAACTTGATGAGGTTTATATATTTAAAGTTAGCATTAAAATGCGATTCTTTTGATGTAACTTTTGATATCAAAATTCAATTTTTTAGAGTTTTGGTTACTATTGAGCCGGATCGCTCCTTACTACAGTTCGTTACCACGAACTGTTTGATTACTCCGTATATGAAAGGGGCTTTTGCTTCTCAACACCCCGCTCTTTACGCTAAAGTTTGACTCTTTCTCTTAACTCTACATTTTAAAACAGTAAAAAAAAACTTTAGCGTAAAGAGCGGGACGTTGAGAAGGAAAAGCCCCTTTCATATACGGAGTAATTTCTGTTCGTTTTAAGTTTTAATGTCGCTCCTTACTTTCATTTAAAAAACTTGTTTTTTTTATTTAATTTCTGAACGTTTTTGAATCAATGGATGTTTTGATTTTGGCTCTCCGCAGAGGAATAATTAAAACGAAATTTGTATATTTATTTTTTTTGGCTAAATGGTTTTCTCATAATTTTGATCGAATGGTTTTGAGGAAATAAGAGCGGGGGAGGAAGTCTAGTTGCCCACCGACTTTCGGTTAATTAAAAGGGCAACACCCCCCTCTTCAGTACCTCGCTCTTTACACTAAAGCTTAAATATTGTCCCAATTCATTAAGAATGACCCCTGAATCACAAAAGCCGCAGAATAAATAGTTGACATTGCTAAAAATACTTTAGCGTAAAGAGCGAGGTATTAGGAGGAGGTGAGCCCCTCATATGGGTAATAATTTATGTTTGTTTTAAGTTTCAATGCTGCTGCTTACTTCCAGATGAAAAAAAGCTTTTTCATTGTTTTTTTAAGTAATGCTAGTAAATCCTGCGCTCCCTTCATGGAAAATTTCTTCCCCCATGACATATTCCTCGATGGAAAGCTCCCCCAGCATATCCCCATCTTCTCCACCCCTGCCTCCAACCAAACAATCCTCCTGAAAATGCCTGTACACTTCCCAATAACCATTACTATATGTAAGCTCTGGTCAAAGTTTTGAACTTGTAACCCCTTCCACGGGAACTGTGGGGGAGTAGGTCGTCCCCAAAGACATAGTTATAAGGTTTGTCGACTAAGTTGAATAAAACGGCAATCTCAGAATTTTGATCTGTTGACTTTGCGAAAATAATTAAATTGGGAGGGGGCCTAGGTGCCCTCCAATTTTTTGGTCACTTAAATAGGGCACTAGAACTTTTCATTTCCGTTAGAATGAGCCCTCTCGCAAAATTCTAGGACAACTGGGTCGATACGATCATCCCTGGGAAAAAAAAAACAAACAAGTAAACACGCATCCGTGATCTGCCTTCTGGCAAAAAATACAAAATTCCACATTTTTGAAGAGAGGAGCTTGAAACTTCTACAGTAAGGTTCTCTGATACGCTGAATCTGATGGTGTCATTTTTGTTAAGATCCTACGACTTTTAGGGGGTGTTTCCCCCTATTTTTTGGTCACTTAAAAAGGGCACTAGAACTTTTCATGTCAGTTATAACGAGCCCTCTTGCAACACTCTATGACCACTTGGTCGATACGATGACCTCTGGGAAAAAAAAATAAACACACACCCGTGATTTGTCTTCTGGCAAAAAATATGAAATCCCACATTTTTGTAGATTGGACCTTGAAATTTCTTCTATAGGGTTCTCTGATACGCTGAATGCGATGGTATGATTTTCGTTAAGATTCTATGACTTTTAGGGGGTGTTCCCCCTATTTTCCAAAATAAGGCAAATTTTCTCAGGCTCGCAGCTTTTGATCGCAAAGACTAAATTTGATGAAATTTATATATTTAAAATCAGCATAAAATCCGATTCTTTTGATATATCTTTTAGCATCGAAATGCACTGTTTGATTCTTGCTTACTTTTCATGAAATCTTAAGACTTTACCATAAAGAGCGAGGTTTGAGGAAGAGGCAGAACCACTCCTATACGGAATTTTTTCTGTTAATTTTAGGCTTTAATATTACTTCTTAATTTGCTAGTGGAAAAAACTGGCTTTTCATTTTTATTATATTTTGTTTCGTTTCTAAAACTCCGAATTGGTCATACATAAATTTTTGCAAACGAAGGAAAATATGACAGACTTCCTCTAGGAAATCTGGCTTTCCAAGTCTTTTATATTTAGAAAAAAATGAACATTATGCTTGACGTTCATTTTTTGGGAGCTGGTAGCAGTCTGGTAGCAGTGAGAACAAGCACATATTTGGATTGAGAATCTTATAATAAATTTTTATCAAAAATTAAACTATTTTAAAAGCAACCTATTTATCGTTAATTTCAACTTACCTTTTACCTACTACTACACCTAACTTTGGCAATAATTAAGAAGAACTTAAGAAAATCATCAAAAATTCTGAAAGCTACTTTAACAAAATCTTAAATACTTATCTCATTCTTAATTTACCTTAGTTAACCCCCACCCCTCATTAATGGAACAATATATAACACAGTTTATATATCATCGTGATATTTTACAAAAGCACCACTTTTTCGTGATTATGCCAACAATGAGTGCTAATCAAGCAACGAAATTGTCAAATAAATTGGCAAAAATTATAAGGTTAAATTGTGAAATATAATAGTAAAATATGAACTCTATACTGGTTCATTAGGGAGGGGGCAGGGATAAATTGAAGAAAAGGTGCTTTAGGAATGTCAAAAGTAAGTATTTATGAACATTTTATGCAAGTTTTCCTTCTCTTAGTCCCACCAATTAGAATTGTCCTAGTTTTTTTTTTATATTTCAACTCGAGCTTAAAATTTTATATGCTTTAGCTTCATTTTATTTCCTCACGTGTAATGATTTTTACCAAAAGGGTGCTATTGACAATTTTGAATTAAAACGAAACTACTTTTAAATTATTTTAAAATGTCCAATCTAAGT
Source organism: Artemia franciscana (assembly GCF_032884065.1). Classification (NCBI taxonomy): domain Eukaryota; kingdom Metazoa; phylum Arthropoda; class Branchiopoda; order Anostraca; family Artemiidae; genus Artemia; species Artemia franciscana. The sequence continues at coordinate 59,164,188 of NC_088863.1, read as the reverse complement.
GATAAATTTTGGTTCCATCAAACAAAACAAACAAAATGAAAACAACAAACAAATCGATGTAAGAACCTGGCTTTCAACCTGTTTTAACAAAAGAGGAAAAAAAAGTTTGAAAAAATAGTAAATACAAATATTAGAAAATTTTCAGTTCAGTTCGGCTCAAAGCATATTACTAATTAATCAAATAATAATTATTATTTACAATTAATAATTCTATAATTTCGTGAATGCACAATTTTCATACCCTTTATTGAAATAGTTTCACGATTTTTCCTGTAAATTCGATTATCGCCTAATTAGTAAGTCTTCCAAGTCTGCGTCAATGGACTAGCTCTGATATCAGATTTGTGGTAGCAAACTGTAAATCAAGAGCAGCTTTTGTCCAAAACTCTAAATATATATATATTTTTGTCCTCATTCCTTAATAATGATTAAATAAAAAAGACAAGTTTTTTGAAATGAACGTAAGGAGCGACATTAAAACTTAAACCAAACAGAAATTACTCCGTATATGAAAGAAGCTTTTCCTCCTCGACGCCCCGCTCTTTACACTAAAGTTTTTTATTGTTTTAAAAAGTAGAGTTGCGAGAAAGAATCAAACTTTAGCGCAAGGAGCGGGGTGTCGAGGAGGAAAAGCTCCTTTCATATACGGAGTAATTTCTGTTCGTTTTAAGTTTTAATGTCGCTCCTTACTTTCATTTCAAAAAACTTGTTTTTTTTTATTTAATTTCCGAAAGTCTTCAAATTAATGCATGTCTGAATTTGGCTCTCCGTACATAAGCTAAATTACTAAAATAAAATTTGCATATTAATTCTTTTTTTGGTTAAATGGCTTTCTCTTAGTTTTGATCAGACGATTTTGAGAAATAAGGGATGGGGAAGGAGGCCTAGCTGCCCTCCAATTTTTCGGTTACTTAAAAAGGCAACTAGAACTTTTAATTTTTAACGAACGCTTTTATTAGTAAAAAAGATACGTAACTTAGGAATTAACTTATGTAACAAACTTTTATACTCTTGTATTTTTGATTTTATATATGATATATTGTCCCCTCGTTAATACCTCGCTCTTCACCCTAAATCTTAAGTTTTGTCCCAATTCTTTAAGAACAACCCCTGAATCAGAAAGGCCGTAGAATAAATATTTGAAATTACTAAATTAATTTAGCATAAAGAGCGAAGTATGTATCACCTCCTAAATACCTCGCTCTTCATGCTAAAGTATTTTTAGAACCCCACATATGCGCAATAATTTCTGTTCGTTTTCAGTTTTAATGCTTCTCCTTACTTTCAATTGAAAAAACCTTTTCATGTTTATATATTCATTGTTTTTTTTTAATAGTAATGCTAGAAATTCCCGCGACCTTTTCATTGAATTTCTCTTCCCCTTGAAATATTCCTCCAAGAACATATCCTCCCATATAGTCCCCTCCCCTGAGTGGGTTGGTGCGCTGGATTCGAGATCCTTTGTCTGAGAGGACGCGGGTTCGAATCCCGGTGCACCCAATTCTTCAGTTTGGGACGGGGATCAGTGGCGTGATCCTGTAAGCTTAGCCAGAGTCGACCCAGCTCTAAATGGGTACCTGGAGAAATATGGGGAAGGTAAACAGGAAGGGTTTGCGAAAGCAGAGGTTGGCTGGCCCCCAACCCTCCATTGCACTTCCTGGCTGAAGGGCCAAGAAACGGATATCAGCACCGCCGGTACGGACTGTAAAGACTAAATGCCGTATCCTTTACCTTTTTTTACCCCTCCCCTGAACCCCACACCCAAACCAAAAACTCCCCCTGAAAACGTCGTTACACTTCCCAATAACCATTACTGTATGTAAACATTGGTCAAAGTTTATAACTTGCAGCCCCTCCCCCAGGGTCTATGTGGGGAGGGGGGGGGGTAAGTCATCCCCAAAGACATAGTTCTTATGGTTTTCAACTATGTAGAACAAAATGGCTATCTCAAAATTTTGATCTAATGACTTTGGGAAAAAATGAGCGTGGGAAGGGGCCTATTTGCCTTCCAATTTTTTTTCACTTAATAAGGCACTAGAACTTTTCATTTCCGTAAGAATGAGCCCTCTTGCGACACTCTAAGACCACTTGGTCGATACGATGACCCCTGGGGAAAAGAAAAAAAAAACAAACAAACAAATAAACACGCACCCGTGATTTGTCTTCTGGCAAAAAATATGAAATTCCACATTTTTTTAGATAGGAGCTTGAGATAGGAGACTTTTAGGGGATGTTTCCCCCTTTTTTCCAAAATAAGGCAAATTTTCTCAGGCTCTTAACTTTTGATGACAAAGACTATATTCATTGAAACTTATATATTTAGAATCAGCGTGAAAATTCAATTCTTTTGATGTATCTTTTAGCATCAAAATTCCGTTTTTTAGAGTTCCGTTTACTATTGAGCCGGGTCGCTCCTTACTACAGTTCTTTACCACGAAATGTTTGAAAAGAAAATAATTCGGTATTTTGGGGCTTCTGACATTATTACTCCTTTGTGGAAGTTAGGCTCAAAATTGGAAAAGGATTATATTTTTTCTCCGGCCCCCTTCCACCTCTTAGTTCGCTTATTTTCCCGTTAGTTTTCACCTGTTTTCGCTTTATAGTTGTGTTATCTCTTAGCAGTTCTTTTGTTAGTTGAGCTATGGTTGTGGTATATATATTTTATCGCTCGTATAGTTGTGTCATTTTTAAATTATACTCCATAATAGAGAGGCTCCAAACACCCAGCATTGTATATTAAGCTCTGAATTTGACCTTTTTTTCTAACATGACCAGATTCGTCTTGCGCCCTTTTCATTGAATTTTTTCCCCCATGACATATTTCTCCAAGGAAAGATCCTCCCACATAGCCCCCTCCCTCAACCCTACACCCAAAACCAAAAAAATCCACCTGAAAACGTCTGTACACTTCCCAATAACCATTATTATATGTAAACACTGGTTGAAGTTTGTAACTTGCAGCCCCTCCCCCAGGGACTATGGGGGAGTAAGTCATCCCCAAATACATAGTTATTATGATTTTCGACTATGCTGAACAAAATGCTGAACAAATTTTGATCCGTTGACTTTGGGAAAAAAATGAGCGTGGGAGGGGGCCTAGATGCCCTCCAATTTTTTTGGTCACTTAAAAAGGGCACTAGAACTTTTTATTTCTGTTAGAATGAGTCCTCTTGCGACATTTTAGGACCACTTGGTCGATACGATGACCCCTGGGAAAAAAACAAAAAACAAATAAACGCGCACCCGTGATTGGTCTTCTGGCAAAAAATGCAAAATTCCACATTTTTGTAGATAGGAGCTTCAAACTTCTACAGTAGGGTTCTCTGATACGCTGAATCTGATGGTGTCATTTTCGTTAAGATTCTACGACTTTTAAGGGGCGTTTCCCCCTATTTTCCTAAATAAGGCATATTTTCTCAGGCTCGTAACTTTTGATGGGTAGGACCAAACTTGATGAAACTTATATATTTAAAATTAGCATTGAAATGCGATTCTTTTAATGTACCTATTGATATCAAAATTCAATTTTTTAGAGTTTTGGTTACTATTGAGCCGGATCGCTCCTTACTACAGTTTGTTACCACGAACTGTTTGATTACTCCGTATATGAAAGGGGCTTTTACTTCTCAACACCCCGCTCTTTACGCTAAAGTTTGATTCTTTCTCTTAACTCTACATTTTAAAAGAGTAAAAAAAACTTTAGCGTAAAGAGCGGGACGTTGAGAAGGAAAAGCCCCTTTCATATACGGAGTAATTTCTGTTCGTTTTAAGTTTTAATGTCGCTCCTTACTTTCATTTAAAAAACTTGCTTTTTTATTTAATTTCTGAACGTTTTTGAATCAATGGATGTTTTGATTTTGGCTCTCCGCAGAGGAATAATTAAAACAAAATTTGTATATTTATTTTTTTTTGGCTAAATGGCTTTCTCATAATTTTTATCGAATGGTTTTGAAGAAATAAGAGCGGTGGAGGAAGCCTAGTTGCCCTTCGACTTTCGGTTAATTAAAAGGGCAACTAGAACTTTTAATTTTTTACGAATCTTTTTATAAGTAAAAGACATATGTAACTTATAAATTAGCTTACGTAAAGAACTTTTGTATTCTTATGTTTTTATTACATATATGAGGGGGTTCACCCCCCTCTTTAGTACCTCGCTCTTTACGCTAAAGCTTAAATTTTGTCCCAATTCATTAAGAATGACCCCTGAATCACAAAAGCCGCAGAATAAATAGTTGACATTGCTAAAAATACTTTAGTGTAAAGAGCGAGGTATTAGGAGGAGGTGAGCCCCTCATATAGGTAATAATTTCTGTTTGTTTTAAGTTTTAATGCTGCTTCTTACTTCCAGATGAAAAAAGCTTTTTCATTGTTTTTTTAAGTAATTCTAGTAAATCCTGCGCTCCCTTCATGGAAAATTTCTTGCCCCATGACAAATTCCTCGATGGAAAGCTCCCCCAGCATATCCCCCTCTTCTCAACCCCTGCCTCCAACCAAAAAATCCTCATGAAAATTCCTGTACACTTCCCAATAACCATTACTATATGTAAGCCCTGGTCAAAGTTTTGAGCTTGTAACCCCTCCCACGGGGACTGTAGGGGAGTAGGTCGTCCCCAAAGACATAGTTATAAGGTTTCTCGACTAAGTTGAATAAAATGGCTATCTCAGAATTTTGATCTGTTGACTTTGGGAAAATAATTAGCGTGGGAGGGGGCCTAGTTACCCTCCAATTTTTTTGGTCACTCAAAAAAGGCACTAGAACTTTTCATTTCCGTTAGAATGAGCCCTCTCGCAACATTCTAGGACAACTGGGACGATACGATCACCCCTGGGAAAAAAACAACAAACAAACAAACAAATAAACACGCATTCGTGATCTACCTTCTGGCAAAAAAATATAAAATTCCACATTTTTGTAGATAGGAGCTTGAAACTTCTACAGTACGGTTCTCTGATACGCTGAATCTGATGGTGTGAGTTTTGTTAAGATTCTATGTCTTTTAGGGGGCATTTTCCCTATTTTTCTAAAATAACGCAAATTTTCTCAGGCTCTTAACTTTTGATGGGTAAGACTAAACTTGATGAAACTTATATGTTTAAAATCAGCATTAAAATGCGATTCTTTTGATGTAGCTATTGGTACCAAAATTTGACGTTTTTTCTAACGTGACCAGATTCGTCCTTCGCCCTGCGCCCTTTTCATTAAATTTTTCTTCCCCTATGACATATTTCTCCAAGGAAAGATCCTTCCACTTAGCCCCTTCCCCTCAATCCCACCCCCAAAACCAAAAAAATCCCCCTGAAAACGTCTGAAAACTTCCCAATAACCATTATTATATGTAAACACTGGTCGAAGTTTTTAACTTGCAGTCCCTCCCCCAGGGACTGTGGGGGAGTAAATCAGCATTAAAATGCGATTCCTTTGATGTAGCTATTGATATCAAAATTCAATTTTTTAGAGTTTTTCTTACTATTGAAGCGGATCGCTCCTTACTACAGTTCGTTACCACGAACTGTTTGAACAAAAAGTGAGATGTCATTTTGTGTATAAATGGGTACCTGGAGAAATATGGGGAAGGTAAACAGGAAGGGTGTGCGAAAGCACAGGTTGGCTGGCCCCCAACCCCCCATTGCACTTCCTGGCTGAAGGGCCAAGAAACGGAGATCAGCACTGCCGGTACGAACTATAAAGTCTAAATGCCGCATCATTTACCTTTTTTTTACCCCTCCCCTGAACCCCACACCCAAACCAAAAAATCCCCCTGAAAACGTCGGTACACTTCCCAATAACCATTACTGTATGTAAACATTGGTCAAAGTTTGTAACTTGCAGCCCCTCCCCCAGGGTCTGTGGGGGGGGGGGGTAAGTCATCCCCAAAGACATAGTTCTTATGGTTTTCAACTATGTAGAACAAAATGGCTATCTCAAAATTTTGATCTAATGACTTTGGGAAAAAATGAGCGTGGGGGGGGCCTAGGTGCCCTCCAATTTTTTTGGTCACTTAAAAAGGGCACTAGAACTTTTCTTGTCAGTTATAATGAGCCCTTTTGCAACACTCTAGGACCACTTGGTCGATACGATGACCTCTGGGGAAAAAAAATTAAATAAATGAACACGCACCCGTGATTTGTCTTCTGGCAAAAAATATGAAATCCCACATAGAATCCCCACACATTAAGGTCTTGGTAACAGTGAGAACAAACACATATTGGGATTGAGAATCTTATAACAAATTTTTCAAAAGCTTATTTTCATCAAAAATTAAACTATTTCAAAAGCAACCTATTTATCTTTAATTTCAACTTACCTTTTACCTACTACTACACCTAACTTTGGCAATAATTAAGAAGAACTTAAGAAAATCATCAAAAATTCTGAAAGCTACAATAACAAAATCTTAAATACTTATCTCATTCTTAATTTGCCTTAGTTAACCCCCACCCCTCATTAATGGAACAATATATAACGCAGTATATATATTATTGTGATATTTTACAAAAGCACCACTTTTTCATGGTTATGCCAACAACGAGTGCCAATCAAGAAGCGAAAATTAAAGAGTAAAATATAATTGTCAAATAAATTGGTAAAAATTATAAGGTTAAATTGTGAAATATAATAGTAAAATATAAACTCTATACTGGTTCATTAGAGAGGGGGCAGGGATAAATTGAAGAAAGGGTGCTTTAGGAATGTCAAAAGTAAGTATTTATGAACATTTTATGCAAGTTTTCCTTCTCTTAGTCCCACCAATTAGAATTGTCCTAGTTTTTTTTTTTTATATTTCAACTTGAGCTTAAAATTTTATATGCTTTAGCTTCATTTTATTGCCTCACGTGTAATGATTTTTACCAAAAGGATGCTATTGACAATTTTGAATTAAAACGAAACTACTTTTAAATTATTTTAAAATGTCCAATCTAAGTGATAAATTTTGGTTCCATCAAACAAAACAAACAAAATGAAAACAACAAACAAATCGATGTAAGAACCTGGCTTTCAACCTGATTTAACAAAAGAGGAAAAAAAAGTAAGAAAAAATAGTAAATACAAATATTAGAAAATTTTCAGTTCAGTTCGGCTCAAAGCATATTACTAATTAATCAAATATAATTATTATTTGCAATTAATAATTCTATAATTTCGTGAATGCACAATTTTCATACCCTTTATTGAAATAGTTTCACGATTTTTCCTGTAAATTCGATTATCGCCTAATTAGTAAGTCTTCCAAGTCTGCGTCAATGGACTAGCTCTGATATCAGATTTGTGGTAGCAAACTGTAAATCAAGAGCAGCTTTTGTCCAAAACTCTAAATATATATATATTTTTGTCTTCATTCCTTAATAATGATTAAATAAAAAAAGACAAGTTTTTTGAAATGAACGTAAGGAGCGACATTAAAACTTAAACCAAACAGAAATTACTCCGTATATGAAAGAAGCTTTTCCTCCTCGACGCCCCGCTCTTTACACTAAAGTTTTTTATTGTTTTAAAAAGTAGAGTTGCGAGAAAGAATCAAACTTTAGCGCAAGGAGCGGGGTGTCGAGGAGGAAAAGCCCCTTTCATATACGGAGTAATTTCTGTTCGTTTTAAGTTTTAATGTCGCTCCTTACTTTCATTTCAAAAAACTTGTTTTTTTTATTTAATTTCCAAAAGTCTTCAAATTCATGCATGTCTGAATTTGGCTCTCCGTACATAAGCTAAATTACTAAAATGAAATTTGCATATTAATTCTTTTTTTGGTTAAATGGCTTTCTCTTAGTTTTGATCAGACGATTTTAAGAAAAATAAGGGGTGGGGAAGGAGGCCTAGCTGCCCTCCACTTAATACTTAATCCTTAAATACTTATCTCATTCTTAATTTGCCTTAGTTAATCCCCACCCCTCATTAATGGAACAATATATAACGCAGTTTATATATCATCGTGATATTTTACAAAAGCACTACTTTTTCATGGTTATGCCAACAATGAGTGCTAATCAAGAAGCGAAAATTAAAGAGTAAAATATAATTGTCAAATAAATTGGTAAAAATTATAAGGTTAAATTTTGAAATATAATAGTAAAATATAAACTCTATACTGGTTCATTAGGGATGGGGCAGGGATAAATTGAAGAAAAGGTGCTTTAGGAATGTCAAAAGTAAGTATTTATGAACATTTTATGCAAGTTTTCCTTCTCTTAGTCCCACCAATTAGAATTGTCCTAGTTTTTTTTTTATATTTCAAATCGAGCTTAAAATTTTATATGCTTTAGCTTCATTTTATTGCCTCACGTGTAATGATTTTTACCAAAAGGGTGCTATTGACAATTTTGAATTAAAACGAAACTACTTTTAAATTATTTTAAAATTTACTTCCACCGATAGCCAAACAAAGACCTAGACTGGTCCAATCTAAGTGATAAATTTTGGTTCCATCAAACAAAACAAACAAAATGAAAACAACAAACAAATCGATGTAAGAACCTGGCTTTCAACCTGATTTAACAAAAGAGGAAAAAAAGTAAGAAAAAATAGTAAATAAAAATATTAGAAAATTTTCAGTTCAGTTCGGCTCAAAGCATATTACTAATTAATCAAATAATAATTTTTATTTACAATTAATAATTCTCTAATGCTCTAAATGGGTACCTGGAGAAATATGGGGAAGGTAAACAGGAAGGGTGTGCGAAAGCACAGGTTGGCTGGCCCCAACCCCCCATTGCACTTCCTCGCTGAAGGGCCAAGAAACGGAGATCAGCACCACCGGTACGGACTGTAAAGACTAAATGCTGTATCCTTTACCTTTTTTTTACCTCTCTAATAAATGAAAAATCAAATAAATGAACACGCACCCGTGATTTGTCTTCTGGCAAAAAATATGAAATCCCACATTTTTGTAGATTGGACCTTGAAATATTTTCTATAGGTTTCGCAGATACGCTGAATGCGATGGTGTGATTTTCGTTAAGATTCTATGACTTTTAGGGGGTGTTCCCCCTATTTTCCAAAATAAGGCAAATTTTCTCAGGCTCGCAGCTTTTGATGGCAAAGACTAAACTTGATGAAATTTATATATTTAAAATCTGCAAAAAATCCAATTCTTTTGATATATCTTTTAGCATCGAAATGAACTGTTTGATTCTTGATTATTTTTCATGAAATTTTAAGACTTTACCATAAAGAGCGAGGTTTGAGGAAGGGGCAGAACCTCTCCTATACGGAATTTTCTCTATTAACTTTAGGCTTTAATATTACTTCTTAATTTGTTAGTGGAAAAAACTGGATTTTTATTTTTATTATATTTTTGTTTAGTTTCTAAGACTCCGAATTGGTCATACATAAATTTTTGTAAACGAAGGAAAATACGACAGACATCCTTTAGGAAATCTTGCCTGACCATTTGCTTTAACCTTTTCTGACCTTTGTCTTTTCTGCTTCATACCTTTCCTCTATCCTGACGAATGACTTCTTAAATATAATCTGGATAAGAATATTTTAATTATTCTTTATTCTCTATTCTTTTACTATTTTCTTGTGTGAATGTATTTTTTCATTTTTTACCATATAATTAGTTATTGTTGTTACAAACCTTTAAATGATAAACAAATTAATGAATATTATCTTTCCCAGAATGTTCGTTAATGAAATAATAATAAGGTCAACACAAAGACCAATTTTCGATAACGCACCATCAACGTATTAACGTCAAGACAGCAAAATAACACAAAAAAAATTCATTATAGAAAACTGAATGCAGTCATTTACAAAAAAAAAGTCTTTGGCTTAACATTCAAACTTCTCAAATATTTTAACGTGTATCCCTTTGATTCTTCTTATATTTTTTGTATATCCGTTTGTTTTAAATTAAATGACGATTTTTTTTAGCAGAAAATAACAATTTAGCGTACTGCTTAGTTTTTATCTTCTCATTTGACTGTTTTGAAACACTAATGCATAATTTCAATAGAATTCAAGGCTCTGCGGTAATGGATATCTGGCATGAGTATCCGAGCTCTGGGGTATGGGGAATCTGAACTCAGGTCCCGCATTGCAAAGTAAAGATTAATACACTTTATTACTAGACTGGTTTTCTAACTAAACTTTTAAGAAATAGAAAAAACAAACAATCAATCAAAACGAGTACAGTAGTAACAGTTACGATAACTTTTAAATGTTATATTGATAGATGTTTAAAAGTGTTTGTAAAGAGAAAGAGTGAATTTTTTTGAATATAATACAAATTTATTAAACAAAAATTAAACAATACGCAATTTAATCATTTGACAATAGCCATTTAAGAAGATACAAAGCTCTCCGGAAGAACTACTACAACAGTCAATATCATACATGCAAAAAAAGAGAGAGAGAGAGGAAGCGAGAAAGAAAGGGGGAGAGAAAGGGATATGAATATATATATATATATATATATATATATATATATATATATATATATATATATATATATATATATATATATATATATATTCTAAAAGTGCACGCAAAACCTCTGGCAGACCATCAGGTGGCCTAGCACGTTTAATAAAAAAGACGTTGTTTTCACCACCCCCTTTATGCTATCACGAGAGTGATTGTTATATTGCTATTCGTCTTGCCAACCTTGTCCTCATTAATGTTTATCTCCCCTGCGACCAGAAATCCCTCCGAAGTTTAACTAAATTTACAAAATTTTGCGCATTAATAAAAAGTCTTTTGAATGGCATTGAGAGTAGTGGACTGGATTGGTTATTAATCGGTGATCTGAACTGAACATTCACTCTTCATCAGTGCGGACTGAGCTTCTGTTAGATTCCTTACCGAATAGTTACAAAATTTTGAAGAAAGATGCCTCCCATTCCTATATCCATAATAGTGGCTCACTTTCAGACATTGACCATTGTATCGTTTCTTCTGGTCTCATCTGTGGCGAAGTCCATGTTGATCAGGATGAGCGTGATTACGACCATCTCCCCCTATCCCTCACTGTTACCCTTAATGCTACTGCGGAGAAGAACCTTCGTCCCAACTCTAGAAAATGGATTTCTAAAAGAGAATGGAACAAAGCTGACTGGCCTCTTTATTTTTCTACGCTTGTTAGCCTTCTATCAACGATTAAAGTCCCTTTTAATCTGTTGTGTACAAGCGTTGGGTCCCCACAAGCCAGAATTCAGCTTAATATTTAATATAGCCACATTGTATCGTGCTTAAAGAGGTCTGAAGAAGTAGCTGTTCCCCTATGTCGCTTTAGAGCAAAAACAAGAAGTTCAATTTGGAAGAATGACCCAGAGCTCAAAACAATAAAAAATCGGGCTAAGTTGTGGCTAAAAATTTGGATAGCTTGCGGCCGCCCCTTAAGGGGTAATGTTTTCGATATTAAACAAAAAACAAAACTTGATTTTAAACGCTATCTTCGAAAAATTAGGTACAATGGTGCTGAATTTCCTGAATTTCCTAAGTCTCCTAGCCAGTGGAAAAAAGTGATCAATGTCGCGAAGTTTGATAGATCGCCTACGGCTGACCAAATCCCTAATGTATCATGGATCAATCATTATAGTAACATTTTCGATACAGTGATATGTGCGGTTCATTTTCGTTTTGCCAAGCTCTGTTCTAATCTGTTGCCTAATCAAATCATTAAAGGTCATGTACCTCCCGTTAGTGTTGACCGTGTCAAAAGAAGTGTAGAGAGACTTAAATCGAAATCTTATGATATAGACGGGATCAGTGCTTTTCACCTCAACACCGATTCGGAGGAATTAGTTTATCACTTGCAGTTACTTTTTCAGATGTGTTTATGCTCTTCTTTAGTCCCTGATTCTTTTTTAGTTGGTAACATTACGTCAATTTTGAAACAAGGTAAGGACCCAACTAGTTGCGCTTCGTATAGGCCTATTACGGTTGCTTGTACTTTAAGTAAAGTATTTGAATATGTTTTGCTCCCTGATCTCCTGTCTAATGTAGATTATATGTCTAATCAGTTTGGCTTTAAGCCGTATATAGGATGCCAACATGCTCATCGTGCTATAGTTTCGCTATTACTTGAAGCGCATAAAAATGGTTTTGAGGTTCATTTTTGTGCACTCGATGTTTCAAAAGCTTTTGATTCAATTTGTCATAGCCAACTTTGGTATTCTTTAATCCAACTTGGTGCAAATGTGTCTATTATATCAACTCTTCGTTTTTGGTATGCTAATTCATATGTTCGACTCAAGTCAGGTGACACCTACGTTGGTAATATCCCCATCCGTTCTGGTCTTAGGCAAGGAGGAGTCTTATCCCCTTATCTTTTTAATGCTTGTCTTTATTCTGTTTTGCCACGTATTAATCCATCATGTTTTTTAGGCCTAACTAATCTTTCGTACATTGCATATGCAGATGATTTACTTTTGATCAGCCGCACTAAATCTAGCCTAATTAAGTCGACCCAGCTTGTTTCTAAGTCTTTTGAGGAAATCGGCCTCAAACTTAATACTGAAAAATGTGAATATTTAGTTTTTAATGCTAAGCATCAAAGTAGTGATCTTGATTGTGGTTATTTTTCAGTTAAGCTCGTTTCTTCGATTCGGTGGCTTGGTATTAATATTTGTTCATCTTTATCGGCTTTTCGATCCTGTGGGCTAAATGACATTAAAAGTAAACTTAAAAAAGGGTACGCGAAAATTGTCCCGAACCGAGGCAGATTTTCACGAAAGGCTTTATCCAGACTTTATTCTACATATTGCGATCATTCTATATTGTTTCTTTCCGGTTTGCGCCCGTTGTTTAATAATCAAGATTTGCAGGGCATAAGAGTTATGTATTTTCGTTATTGTAAATATTTATTGTATCTGCCGCGTTCTTATAGAAATCAGAAGATTATCAGAAAGTTTTGTGCCACTGATATTATTTTCGTTTATAAAAAACTCTATGCTAGATTAGGTGCTGAGGCCTGTCAACGCTTGGGTCCTTACCACCCTTTGATTAGACTGTATTAATTGTATTGTTTGTGTTATTTCGTTTTTCTTTCCTTAATGTTTTTACTCCGCTTAATTTGTCAAAACAAGCGGGTAACAAATAAATTATTAATTATTATATATATATATATATATATATATATATATATATATATATATATATATATATATATATATATATATATATATATATATATATATATATATATATTTATAAGCACTAGCTGTTGGGTTGGCGCTTCGCTTATATATATATATATATATATATATATATATATATATATATATATATATATATATATATATATATATATATATATATATATATATATATATATATATATATATATGTTTTTAACTATGTAAAACTTGCGAATATACAACATTCTTCGCTGTCCCATTGTCTGTGCATATAAATAGATTGTCAGGTTTCCTGACTCTTGAACATGCAACATATAATTGTCCAAGAGAAAAACAATCCGTATTCAGATCTATGCCTCATTATTCTAATGATTTCCCTTGAGTTTTGTTGATGGTGATTGCTAATCAAACATTCCCTGTGTCCCCATCGTCATTTATATATCCCCCTGTGCCCCCAGCGTCCCCGTTATGGTTGTGTCCCTTTGTCCCAGTTGTCATTTATAGTCGACAAACATGGCGTCAGTTGACAAACAAACATTACGTCAGTCGACACACACGTCCCAGTCGTCATTTGCTCCCTGGTGTCCCAGTCTGTAATATCTTTTGAGTGTCCCGGTCGTCATTCATATTCCCCCCTTTCCTGGTCTGTATATACATTCGTTTTTGGATTGGTATATGATGAAATATATTATTTTTTTCCTGTTTTCTTTTTAGTTTTTTTTGGGGTTTTTACTTATTTTTTAGCTTTTTCTTTTTTTTTCTTTTTTCTTTTTAGTTTTTCTGTAGTTTTTACGTTTTTTTTAGTTTTTAGTTGTTTTTTTCTTTTAAGTTTTTGCTGTTTTTGCCCTTTTTTTTAGTTTTTTTAGTTTTTTTCCTTTTTCAGTTTTTATTTTTTTACCTTTTTTAGTTTTTTTTTAGTTTTTTTAGTAGTTTTTACCTGTTTTTTAGTTTTTTCTTTTTTAGTTGTTTTTCTTCTTTTGTATTAATGCTAAAGCCAAGGTTCGAACCTGCACCCTCTCGGACCTAGAACCTGGAACATAACGCTTTACCAACTCAGCTACTTCGGCTTGAATACATTTACCTTTTTTATTTTTTTTTTTATTTTTTTTTAGTTTTCTTTTTCTCCTTTATTTGTCAGTTTTTTCAATTTTTTAGTTTTAGTTTTTTTCTTTTTTAGTTTTTAGTTTTTTTTAGTTTTTTAGTTTTTTATTAGTTTTTATTATTTTTTTTTTTAGTTTTTTTTGTAGTTTTTACCTTTTTTAGTTTTTTTTAGTTTTTTTTTGGGTTTTTTAGTTTTTAGTTTTTTACCCTTTTTTTAGTTTTTTTAGTTTTTTAGCTTTTTTAGTTTTTTTTAGTATTTTCTTTTTAGTTTTATTTTGTAGTTATTATCTTTTTTAGTTTTTTTTCTTCTTTTGTATTAATGCTAAAGCCAAGGTTCGAATCTTGAACCTCTCGGACCTAGAACTTGGAACATAAGGCTTTACCAACTGAGCTACTGTATTTGTATTTGTATCGATTTAACGACACTTCTTTACTAAGGTCCCTGCGTCGGCCCTTCAGTGCATTCCTGCAGCATGGTTCGATCTCTGGGTCCCGTATTACCACGCTAAGGTCAAACCCACTGCGCCAACACAGGTAATTATATAACTGAGCTACTTCGGCTTGAATACATTTGTTTTTGAATTGGTATGTGATGAAATAATTCAGATGTCATATGCGGACAGTGACGTCTCTCGACACACAGACAGCTTATTTTTATGTATATAGAAGATTAACTTCTGATTAACTTCTCAGCAACTTTAATTCTTGCAAAAATAGAGAAAAATATTCATAAAGATAATACAGATTCAGAAAAAAAACTAGTAATTTCTCATATAAAACAAATAAAAGCAACGGTTTTGTGAGAGTTCAAGCTCATATAATAGACTAAACTAAAAGTAAGACCTAGTAAGATCTAAAGGTAAGAAAAGCAACTAGAGACTAGCAAACAGCTTGATAACCGATAAAAAAAGGCATCAAGATAAAAATGAAAAAACAAAGTATCTGTGAAGCTTATACAGCTTAGGCTTAAGAGACAGTTCTAGGATCAAATCAGAAGAAACAATAGTTTATTGCTGAGATAAACACCAATTCCATCTAGTCTTACATGGCAAGTCAAAAAGTTAAAAAAAGAGCTAAATTCAAATATTATTTGTATCTCTCGTTTTAACCTTTACTTCAAATTAGGCCAAAGATAAGATAACCATTGTTACCGAGAAGGCATGATCAATGAAAACTGTTATATATATTTTCCAGCTAGCCAGGGTTCTGCATTCTAATTAGTTCTAATTATTTCCAAAAAAAATAACCAGATTTTCTCTACTTTTAAAAGATGGTGGACCTGGAGACCTTTAATTGACTCCATGTTTTGACTGAATTAAGAATCATATTTTTTAATTTTTTTCTGATTTTCCTGGGTGATACTGTAATATAGATGGTATAGAATAAGATGTGTATAAGATAATATAGATGTGTATAGAAGGTGTGAATAACAGAAATATAGGGCCGTATAAGCCTTTTCAATATGGTATACATAATAAGAAAATATAATAAGGCATGTAAGAAAAAATTTAGTGAACAATACCATTAAACATATCAGTGATGTGCTAGTAACTCAGTAGAAAAGTCATAGGGGGATTTTTCTGGGAATAATTTAGCGCTAACTTTAATCATGAAGATAAGCTGCTGAACAGCAGGATTGGATTTTCTGCGGTTTCGCCTACAGCTTCTAGATTAGATTTGGATCAGAATCAAGTACTAGCTTATGGAATCTTGCCCATATAATGTGATTTTCATAAAAAAACACAGTAAATACCCTAAATGGTTGTGACAGTAGCTTCTTCCCAAAAGGCTATAGGTTACTATCAGTAAGACGGTATCCAGGATTTTCGTTTGGGTTAGGGGGGTATTTCTTGGAAAGGGATTACAAAAAATGTATATACAAAATAAATCAAAAATTTGTTTATGTGCATTTTTTACTTTTTCAAAGTCTTTTCGAAGACATTTGACTAGTAAAGTATGTCCGATTTCTAACAACAATATCTACTAAGCTTCAAACTTTTGGTTTTCTATTTGTAGATTTTTGATTGTTATAGTCCCTTGATATACGCAAGTAATTCTGCAATTACCACCCACCGGGCCGTTGCACTCGGCAAGCTTCTATATATGAATCCTCAATGTCGCTTGTCTTCTAACCGCAGACAGATTTCTGTCTTTCATATTGACGTCTTTTCAAAGATACTTGATTATTAAAGCAAATCCGATTTCCAACAACAATATCTTCTAAGCTTCAATCTTTTGATTTTCTTTTTTAAGGTTTTTGAATGGTTTCAATCTCTTGTTAAAGTATATACAAATATTTTCATATTTGCCAGTTTTTGCTCTTTAAGCAATTTAATGTAAACTTCTCCATACAGGAAAAACATAATTTTGTCCTCGTAAGTGCCGTCATTGCAATACCGATGTATATAAAATGGACGTCACTCACATAATTTGCTTTTCGCTAAAAGTAGGGCTCTTAGAGAATTTTTTCGAGCTTCTGACCTATCTAGATTGTTTTATGGGCTAGAATGTCTCAGGATTCCGATTTTTCTGGAAACATATGGAGTATTTTTCGAGAAAAACTAAATAAATACACAATTATTGCTCACTTAAAAATATACTAGCTGTTGGGGTGGCGGAAACAAACACGCATACATACAACTCATTTTTATATAGATACAAATGCTAATCAAATTGGGAATTGCACTCTTTTAAATTGAAAAGGCAGATCTCTTGGAATCAAAGGAATGCGAGGAATAAGAACAGCCTCACCCTCAAAAGGCCCTATCAAGATTGTTGCCTCTTTTACGTTTTCCAATGTTTTTTTTTTTTTTTTTACGCCAAGTCGCGTGCCATTGCAAAGCTTTGGTGGGTTGATATTTCGTAACAATTTTATTGGTACGCCTATTTTTAGTTCTAGCACGTGTGATGGAAACCCTGGGAGATCCAAGGAATTTAAAAATTCAGATGGATAATTAACCGCTTCATTTCGTTCCAGAACTGTGTCGATTGACTAGTAAAGGACTGCCTGGTCTGGAATCTTGGAAAAAACAATATTGTTGATTTCGTGGACGTCTATATTCTTGGCTGCCAGAATCGCTCGTTCACTTAGCCATTTATGATTTTTATAATTGGTTAGAATATTCGGAAATACTTTTTCAATCAATTCATTTTTGGACGTCACTAGATGGCAATTCATTTACAATTGCACGTAACTATTCATTTACAATGCATGAATTTGACTTGGAGTTGACGTTTTCCACACGTCATTGATGCAGTTATCCCAGTGTTGGTCATTCTCCAATAAATTCAGAGCTTGGCATGAACTACGGTAAATGTCATGTATAGTACCGTTTACAGTTCTCAAATACTCAAAGGACATCGGACCGGGTACATTGACCAAAAGCAGGCGTAGAAAGAAACATTCATGTTGATTGGGGTGAATGGTGTAGAGTCTTCCTACCGTGGTATCTTTGAAGATGGTAGGTTAGCCTTCGACTGACTTACCCTGTTTTTGACGTTCAAATGATTTATTTTTAGTATTCCACGTGTAATACGAAGGCACTTCAGTATACAGTAGTTTTTTTGTAAAAGAATCATTTTGGCATAACGAAAAGAAAGCACTTAAAATTGTATCTGGTGGATTCAGGGCTCTTTGTTGCACGTTGAATTCCAAAAAATAAACACGTTGACCATTCTTTGAATGTACTGCTAAGTGAACAACAGCTGGAATTCGTTCATGTATTGGAAATGAAAGAATTCGCCAAACAGCTTCATAAATGCTTATGTATCTTCCAGCCTGATATTTTGCGATTTCATCGATATCACTGATTTCGGACTGCAAGCCAAAAACTGCCATGTCACTGCCTTTGTTGAAGTATTTACATATGTATTTGATTGCCTTCACGGAGTTACAATATTCAGCGTTTATGTGTGCAATAAATGTTTTTGATAATAAAGGGGAATCAGGAACAACTCACTGGTTATCGACTTCGATGGTGGTACCGTTACGCTTCTTTATTATTGTTATCTTACCACCATCATCAGTAGATCTTCTTCTATATTGTGGTTAACCATCATTGCCAGCAATTGTGTTGGGTACTAAAAGTCGAGGATATTGCTTTGTGCACTTTCCTTTGGCCATGCATGGTGATTTTTCGTTCAGTGCACCACAAGGTCCATGTATCATATTTTTTAACCACAATACCATATAAACATTATCGACATTTTCATCAGGTATTTCAGTGGAAATCACATCATCAATTTCATTGGATGTAGTTTTATCATATAGCCAGATTAGTATATGTGCGTGTGGCAATCCTCGTTTTTGCCATTCCACTGAGTACATCCAGCATCGCACTAACCCAAACACTTTAAGTTTTACTTTATAGTTTATCAGTGATTTCACCTTTTTCCGGCAAACACAGGCCGTAATGTCAGGGCTATGAACCACCGATTGTCCTTGAAGTAAAAGCTGCTGTATCTCGTCCCAAGATTAAAGACATGTAAATGTAATAAATAAATCTGGAATACCATAGAGACGAACATGGGCAATAGCATCTTGAGCCTATTCATGCATGTGCCGGGGACTGCCAGGATGTGACGAAGGTAAAATCGTTAATCTTCCAACGTTTGTGGTATTACCGTCATTTACAACTGCATCTCGCAAATGAATGTATTGTTCAGAGCGGAGATTGGTCTGATTCAGACAGATAAATAGCAAACGTTCTAATTCAATTTTTGCATACATATCAACGATGTATTGGTGAAACAATTGACGGCATTTTAAAATATAATTGTCTTCATCCTGCCGAATCATTAGTCTATAGGAATGATAAGGTATTGCGCTGTATTTCTTATCCGTTTGTTTGTTAGTGGATGGATCTTGCAATTTAATATTAAAGTAATAGCCGTCGGCTCCATCCCAAAAAATGATAGGATATTGTAAGGCATCGTAGCATCGAGGAGTTTCAGCAATTCTTACCAACTGAGCGTTTTGCTTATGAAGAATAATATCTCGAGGGAAAAACTGATCACGGACCATAACAATTGCCACTTCGTCAATAGTTGGAGCATTGTATCTACGCACATGTTGGCCAGGAGGCATTTTGTCAGCGGAAATAACAATTTTATGCGTATCAGTAGGCGTCAAATAGATGGCTATTTTGAACAGACGCACTAAATTATTATTTTCGTGGAAAAGATGTTGCAATTGGGAAACGATTGCCCTTTCAACGTTGTTAGAAATTTTGCAACGTGCATTCAATTCAGAATTTATATCACTGATGAAGTACAATTGTAAAAATTGATGATTCTCGCCGTAGAATGGTAGAAGGGACCCTGCTTTATGATAAATTTGCCCTTTTACTTTGAAAGTAGGCATAAATTGATCGGGATTTTTGATTTGAGCACCAAAAGACGTCATTTGGAAGCATTAGTTATATTTTCTGATCTTTGATAAAATATGCTTAGATTCTGACATAGTTCCAATAAGAAAAGTCTGCAATGGCTCTGGTGGTACAGCCAGCAGAGGAAGTTTAACTTTTCCAGAGGCGCAACATATTCCCATTGTTTCACCATTAAATTTCAAGGCCTTGCAATAGAGACAAATTTTAGATGTAGTCCCGATTTGAACACATCTAAACAAGCTATAATCATCGAATGGGCTGTACCTGAATGCCAGGCGAAAACTTCCAGGCTGCTCTTGTGATTCCTCGGCACGCTTTCTTTTGGTGATTTCTCTTTGAGACGCAAGCCTGTTTTCATGCTTTTGTTGTGATTCCTCGGCACGCTTTCTTTTGGTGATTTCTCTTTGAGACGCAAGCCTGTTTTCACGCTGTTGTTGTGGTTCCTCGGCACGCTTTCTTTTCATACTTCCTCTATTAGCCGCAAGCCTGTTTTCACGCTGTTCTTGTGATTCCTCGTCAAGCTTTCTTTTCTTACTTTCCATATCAGCCGCAAGTCTGTTTTCACGCTGTTGTTGTGATTCCTCGGCATGCTTTCTTTTCATACTTTCTCTACTAGCTGCAAGTCTTTTGTCATAGACTCTTTGAGCTGCTTCCTTGGCTGTTGCCATTGTAGGATCTTCTTTCATTTTACAATTAAAAATTTCTCTTTGAACGATCTTCTTAGATACTTATAATGACGTCATATACTAAGCCTCGTCATAACAAACATGACGAAAAACAACTTCATGACGACATACAGCTAAATCCTTATAATGACGTCAGTCGAAATTAATATTTATTGGTGTTCCAAATTTAATACCCAGCGTAAGACTGAAAAGTCTAGCTTCGATTGAATTCATAGGCATAGAAGAGGGAGGGAAAGAGGGAAAGAGAGGAGATTCGATTCTTTTTAGCACCACATCCCTAAGAACGGATAAATTGAACTTGGCCAAACTTGATAGTAAATTCGAGTTAGGGTCCCGGTTATGCCTTTGGATATTTAGACGTACTACAATCTTTAAGGAGGAGGAGGGGAGAAGGGGCAGTGAATGAGAGTAAATTATTATCATTAGTAGCAAGTGTAACAGAATTAATTGTCGGATCCAAACTAAATTTGAGGAATAATAAAGGGTAGTGGCCAACTTGCACCTTATGAGATCTAGCCAAAATTTTCCAGAGAGAAAGAGGGGGGAACATCCCTAAATTCTTCTCAAACGAAGGGCCTATCTTATTCAAATCGAGCTTGGTGTTATGTAAGAGTAAGTGCCATGGTTTTGCCTTTTGTGAGTCCATATCCGATCAAACTGGTGAAAGGGTTTTTGTAAAAGTTTTCATCCCGACATCTACTAGAATGGGATGTCAGATCAAACTTGGCACAAAGTGAGAGCAAGTGTCTTACTTAGAAAACTTTGTGGTCTTGAACCGCTAGTCCGTGAGGAGAATAGGAAGCGGTGAGAGGAAGCAAACCTGGTGACTAAGGCACTTGCCAGAATAGATTATCCGATTTAAGCAAGTAACAGAAAGTGAGATGTCATTTTGTGTATTGTGCTTTTTGGGGCCCTCACTACCAGAGAAGGATATTCCCTCCCAAACTTGTTGTTAGGTAAGACCTTTATGTCTCTTAGGTCTGCAACTCGTAGGTCTGCAACGCGTTTAAAATTTATTGAAATAGCAATTATGCATAAAAAAGTAAATCTCAGAAAGACCCAAATATATTTGGTAGAATCTGCTCAAAAACTTAAGCTAGTATTTATTTAAATGAACCGTTAGAGCTACCGTATTAAGCTAAATAAAAATTAATTTATTTATCATATCAGTTCTGGTACTTTGAAAAAAAAAAAAAGGTCATATACCAGTGATCAGCGTTAAAAAAAAATTATTTGGCTTTAGACCAGTGGTTCTCAACCTATTTCAATTTTGGGCTATGCCACACCTAGGCATTTAAAATATCCTTATACCCCCCCTCCGGGTATTTAAATTTTGCTATTAAAATTTTTACGTGTATTCACCTGAACGAAGGATAAAAGGCAATTAACTTTGTAAGTTTCTTGGACCACTAGGTATATTTTATCTTAATGACAAATTTGTTTCAATACAGCATTTTTTATACAATGTATATCGTCAATGCAATAGTATCATCTATGTCTTTTGCTCCTTAAATGTACCTGAGCTGAAATCATTCGGATCATATTTTTTTCAAAATTTCTCTAAAGTAATAGTCAGCCGAAGGGTGGACATCCTGCCCATGACCCACTAAATTATTGTCATGCCCCACCCACGGGGCCAGCAACCCACATTAGGAATAAAGGTTTTAGACTAAAACGGTTTGACTTGCTACTACTACTAGTACTACTACTACTACTACTACCAACTCACTGCAGCATCAAGCCACGTGACGCCACACTGCTCTTTCACCCCATTATGCTCAAATCTTTCCTCTGTACCCCCTACCAAGAAGTTTGCAGCCCCTTTCGTGCTTATCTGCTTTTAGTTTGGTCTTGGATAGGTGGTAAAAAAAGACGATCTTTGGATATCTGTCACATATGACCTGCAAAAGATGTTTTTTTTTATTTCAGCATTTCTCTCATTCTAGCCCAACAAAGTGTAATATAACTACACTTTTTGTAAAGCTTGGCTCTTTTTTATATATGGTTTGTCAAACGGGTATCCAAAACCACCCATAGACAATTGTTCTAAGAAAAATTAACCAATCACCCTCCGTCTTCTGATGCACCAAGTTCAGAACAATAACCGATTACAGTAATTGCTGAAACTTCTAATATTCTAATATTTGGTCGAAGACTCAGTTCCATTCTTCTAAATTCATTTCAACTCTAAAAACAGTCTACTAAAATTCAAGAAAATTATGCCAATATAAGTACAGGAACTAAAAATTAGAAAATTTGCAATTTAAATTATCAGTGTCCTTAAAGTAGATGTACTACCTACCGACAATATATAAGCCCCCCATACAAAGCCAATAATTTACCAATAACCAATGATAAAAACCGTCAATAAGATAGTGCAAGGGAAGAAGTGGCCCATTGGGAACAGGCGCATTACCAAGGAATTAAAGTTTAAAAAACACCTTCTTAAGTCTTAACGTCAATTCTAAAAATGCAGACAAATTACTAGCAACATAGCGGAAGACTGAAGCAACGATCCAAGTTGTCACACAGAGGTTTTATTATCTGCAAAAAATTTTCAATGAGAAATATATATGTGTGTAGAATTAGTATAACAATCTTTAATCGAAGATAGAGAATCTGGAACAAATGGAGAAGTGAATATATTTCCCTGATATTTTTCTCTTATACCGTTTAAATTATAGGAGTTTCGTAAAAAAAATTCCCAAGTTTTATTAAACCGTAAATGATAAATTACAACAAGGTCTCAAAACCAAAATCCTCCAAATATACATATGTTGATACTGTCCAAAAGCAAAGACATCCTGTACTTTCTCAGAATGCTTTCCAAGTCTGAATTTCCAAGTCTATTTTATTTAGAAAAAAAATCAACATTATGCTTGACGTTCATTTTTTGGGAGCTAGGATTTTTTGAGGTCTGGTAACAGTGAGAACAAACACATATTTGGATTGAGAATCTTATAACAAATTTTTCAAAAGCTTACTTTCATCAAAAATTAAATTATTTTAAAGTAACCTATTTATCGTTAATTTCAACTTACTTTTTATCTACTACTACACCTAACTTTGGGAATAATTAAGAAGAACTTAAGAAAACCCTCAAAAATTCTGAAAGTTACTTTAACAAAATCTTAAATGCTTATATTATTCTTAAATTGCCTTAGTTAACCCCCCACCCCTCATTAATGGAACAATATATAACGCATTTTATATATCATCGTGATATTTTACAAAAGCACCACTTTTTCATGGTTATGCCAACAATGAGTGCTAATCAAGCAACGAAATTGTCAAATAAATTGGTAAAAATTATAAGGTTTAATTGTGAAATATAATAGTAAAATATCAACTCTGTACTGGCTCATTAGGGAGGGGGCAGGGATAAATTGAAGAAAAGGTGCTTTAGGAATGTCATAAGTAAGTATTCATGAACATTTTATAAAAATAAAGAGAGTTTTCAAAGTTGGAAGAATTTAGTTATTAGTAGAATACGAAAAAAAATATATTCTAACTTAAAAAATAGTAACACTAAATCATTATTTTATAATGCGAAGATTAAAACAAGCAATTGCTAATCTACAGAATGAGTTTGTAATTTCCCCAGTGGATAAAGCTAATAATAATTTTGCCATAATTTGTCAGAAGCTGTATTGTGATATCTTAAAAAGGGAGTTATGCACAACTAATATTTACGAAAAGGTAAATTTAGAGGATGAGAATTTAATTGAAAATACTGAAGAAATACTTTTTAAAAATTTTAATATTAAATTAAATGACATTGATAAAAAGTTCCCTTTCCTATATTGGACTGTAAAATTTCATAAGAATCCCCTAAACCACGGTTTATTGCTGGAGCAGCTAAATGTCCAACCCGCATTGCTGCTACTGACCTCTCTTTAATTTTAAAGGAAATTGTAAATAAACTCAAAACCTATCGTTCTGGTATTAAAAAGTTTTCGAATTTTAATCCATATTGGAGTGTTAATAATTCACTCCAGGTGATAGATTCTTTAACAATGGTTTCAGCTAAAGGAATTGAGTCTTTCGATTTTGCGACAATGTATACTAATTTACCACTTAATGTAGTGTTAGATAATTTAAAAACTGTTATCAAGAAATCTTTCCTCTTATCTAGTAAAAGGTTCTTAAAACTAGACAGTTATAATAAAAAAGCTATATGGACAAATTGCTTTAATACCACAGTTAACTTGAGATGTTACAGCTTGGATATGATTTTTGAGTTATTAGAATTTGTTTTATACAATACTTATATAAGATTTGGTGGTGATTTGTACAAGCAAATCGTGGGAATTCCCATGGGGGGGGGGAATGCCAGCCCATTTATAGCTGACTTGTTTTTAAGTCAACTAGAATATAAATATATGATGGATAAGAATTATCCAAATAATTTAAAACACGTTTTGTCAAATAATAAAAGATATTTAGAGGATATTTTGGTCTTAAATTGTAAGGATTTCACTGATATTTGTAAAAATATATATCCATCAGAGCTTACTCTTGAACGTAGTCTTGGCGCTGGTCATGAAGATTATTTCTTAGATTTAAATATTAATATTTGTGATAATAATAAATTAAGTTTTAAAATGTATAATAAAACGGATGATTTTGATTTTGAAGTGATTAGTTTCCCATTCCATGAAAGTAATATACACTCAAATATCACGTATTCGGCGTTTTTCTCACAGTTACTTCGTTATGCAAAGATTTGTAGTAATTATATTGATTTTAAAAATAGATGTAAAACCTTAAGCCAAAAATTGATATCAAGAGGTTTTTCTGCAAATAAATTAACTTGGCAATTTAAAAAATTTAGTTTTCATTATAACGAACCTTTAAATAAATATTAAAAGAATTATCTGGAAATACTTACAGAAATTTTCAACTAATTTCGGAGGTTCGACAAATGATGATGTAGCGCCATTTACTATGAATTGTGTTTCTAATAGAATGGATTTTCTTAAAAAAATAGCCACATGGTAACGATGAATTCTATAAGTGTTTAGTTCATTCATTTTTTTTTGCATTGTGTTAATATTTGTGATTTGGTAAAATTTATCATATTTAGTTTACCTATTGTTGCTAAAAAGAGGGATATATTAACAGGATAAGCTTGTTTTGGTGTTACTTGGTTGTTTTACATTTGCATTTTTTTTTTCATAAGCATGTATTTTGGGGGTGATACCTGACACGGGGATGCCATTGATATTCTGTGGTAGCCACAACACTTTGCTGGGTAGAGAATTTAAAGTGGCGAAACCCTATACGCAAGTGTATTTTCCTGATGAGTCCTTGTGTTGGGTTATTGCCTCTGAATTATTTGTCTTTATTATTTTTTCTATTGTTTGGGAAATGACGACTTATGCTTATTGACGACATGACTGCCTGTCCATGGATTATTCTTTATGGTTGATTGTGCATGGCTATGCTGTTTGACCTATGTGATTGTATGGATGAGTAGGGTAAGGCCTCATTCAAGTGCTGGTCTCAATTAATCACTAATTTAGGAAAACAGTCTTCTTTTTCACCTTCTGTCTTTTTTTTGTGTGTGTTTGTGCTGTTGCATTGGTGATTTCTCTTTTCATGATATATATATATATATATATATATATATATATATATATATATATATATATATATATATATATATATATATATATATATATATATATGTATATATATATATATACATATATATATATATAAATATATATATATATATATATATATATATATATATATATATATATATATATATATATATATATATATATATATATATATATATATATATATATATATCTATCTATCTATATAAAAATAAGTTGTCTGTGTGTGTGTGTGGATCTGTCGGGTGACGTCATGTTTGTGTGTCGACTGACGTCATGTTTGTCAATTGACGTCGTTTTAACGATTGAGCCGTATGCGTCATGAAGTTGTTTGTCGACTGATGTCAGGTTTGTCAACTGATGAAATTACATACCGGGACACCGGGGCACAAATGACGACCGGTACATAGGGAGTATAAATGACGACTGGGAACCTCAAAGAGAAATTAGAGACTGGGAAACCCGGACACAAATCACGACCGGGACACAGGGAATATAAATGACGACCGGGACACAGGGACAAAACAACGACGGGGACACCGGGGGCACAGGCGGGATATATAAATGACGACCGGGACACAGGGATTGTTCGAATAGAAATTACAGACAGGGACAACGGGACACAAATGCCGACCGGGACACCGGGACACAGGGAATATAAATGAAGACCGGGACACTCAAAGAGAAATTACAAACTGGGACACCGGGACACAAATGACGACCGGGACACAGGGAATATAAATGGCGACCGGGACACAGGGACACATCATTAGAATAATGAGGTATAGATCTGAATACGGATTTTTTTTTCCCATGGACAATTATATGTTGCATTTTCAAGAGTCAGTAAACCTGACAATCTATTTATATGCATAGACAATGGGACAGCGAAGAATGTTGTATATTCACATGTTTTACGTAGTTAAAAACCTATATATATATATATATATATATATATATATATATATATATATATATATATATATATATATATATACATATATATATATATATATATATATATATATATATATATATATATATATATATATATATATATATATATATATATATATATATATATACATATATATATATATATATATATATATATATATATATATATATATATATATATATATATATATATATATATATATATATATATATATATATATATATATATATATATATATCTATTCACAGGTGGGACACAGGGACACAACTACAATGGCGCGTAACTAATATGGCGCGTAACGACTTACGCGCGTGGGGGGGCTTGGGGGTGTATGGCGCGTAACTAGGTTTTGGGGTGGCGCGAAGCGCCACCCCAACAGCTAGTTTATATATATATATATATATATATATATATATATATATATATATATATATATATATATATATATATATATATATATATATATATATATATATATATATATATATATATATATTTATTTATTTATTTATTTATTTATATATATACAGAAAATTTTCAGGAGTAGAAGGAGGGATTTCCTGGTATAATTCTTAAAACAGTCCTAAAATAATTAAAAAATAGGATTTTCAACTGAAATTGAGGAGTAAAATTAAAAGTCAAAATGAAAGTTTTTATTGTATGCATGTTTACACTAAAGTCCTTTATTGTTTTAAAAAGTAGATTTGCGAAAAAGAATTAAACTTTATCGCAAGGAGCGGGGTGTCGAGGAGGAAAACCCCTTTCATATACGGAGTAATTCCTGTTCGTTTTAAGTTTTAATGTTGCTCCTTACTTTCATTTCAAAAAACTATTTTTTTAATTTAATTTCTGAAAGTCTAAATTAATGCATTTCTGAATTTGGCTCTCCGTACATAAGTTACTAAAATGAAATTTGCATATTAATTCTTTTTTTGGCTAAATGGCTTTCTCTTATTTTTGATCAGACGATTTTGAGAAATAAGGAGTGGGGAAGGAGGCCTAGCTGCCCTCCAATTTTTCGGTTACTTAAAAAGGCAACTAGAACTTTTAATTTTTAATGAGCATTTTTATTAGTAAAAAATTTACGTAACTTTAGAATTAACTTACGTAACAAACTTTTATGCTCTTATATTTTTGATTATATATATGAGGGGGTTTTTCCCCTCGTTAATACCTCGCTCTTCACACTAAATCTTAATCTGAATCAAAAAGGTCGTAGATTAAATAGTTGAAATTACTAAAAATAATTTAGCATAAAGAACAAAGTATTTATTTCCTCCTAAATGCCTCGGTCTTTATGATAAAGTATTTTTAGAACCCCTCATATGCGTTATAATCTCTGTTCGTTTTAAGTTTTAATGCTTCTCCTTACTTTCAATTGAAAAAACCTTTTCATGTTTATATTTTCATTGTTTTTTTTTTTAAATAGTAATGCTAGAAATTACCGTGACCTTTTCATTGAATTTCTCTTCCCCCATGAAATATTCCTCCAACGAAAAATCCTCCCATATAGCCCCCTCCGCTGAACCCCACACCCAAACCAAAAAATCACAATAACCATTACTGTATGTAAACATTGGTCAAAGTTTGTAACTTGCAGCCCCTCCCCCAGGGACTGTGGGGGGGGGGGGGTAAATCATCCCCAAAGACATAGTTCTTATGGTTTTCGACTATGCGGAACAAAATGGCTATCTAAAAATTTTGATCCAATGACTTTGGGAAAAAATTAGCGTGGGAGGGGGCCGAGGTGGCCTCCAATTTTTTGGTCACTTAAAAAGGGCACTAGAACTTTTCATTTCCGTTATAATGATTCCTATTGCAACACTTTAGGACCACTTGGTCAATACGATGACCTCTGGGAAAAAAAACAACAAACAAATAAATAAACACGCACCCGTGATTTGTCTTCTGGCAAAAAATATGAAATCCCACATTTTTGTAGATTTGACCTTGAAATTTATTCTATAGGTTTCTCTGATACGCTGAATGCGATGGTGTTATTTTTGTCAAGATCCTATGACTTTTAGGGGGTGTTCCCCCTATTTTCCAAAATAAGGCAAATTTTCTCAGGCTCGCAACTTTTGATGACAAAGACTAAATTTGATGAAACTTATATATTTAAAAAAAGCATAAAAATCCGATTCTTTTGATATATCATTTAGCATCGAAATGAACTGTTTGATTCTTGATTAATTTTCATGAAATTTCAAGACTTTACCATAAAGAACGAGGTTTGAGGAAGGGGCAGAACCTCTGCTATACGGCATATTTTCTATTAATCTTAGGCTTTAATATCGCTTCTTAATTTGCTAGTTAAAAAAACTGGCTTTTTATTTTTATTATATTTTGTTTATTTTCTAAAACTCCGAATTGGTTATACATAAATTTTTGCAAACGAAGGAAAACATGATCTAACAAAATAGGAAAATATGCAAACGAAGGAAATCGGGGTGCTAGGAAAAAAAATACAACAAAACCAAAGTATTGCTCTTCCAACACAAAAAGCATTGACAATATACTGATTCCCTTGCTCTTTTCTTTTTTTAACTAAAGTAATTGCTACATTTTTGATCAGCTTATGCAACATTCTTATGTATTTGGACACAGTACCCGAGCTTGTTCAGATCCTTAAATGAAACTCTAATTAGTAAGGTAATAACAATATAATATATAATAGTATAATATAAGATATAGTAGAATATAAATATAAATAATGTATTAATAAATTAATGGGTAAATACATAATTGCATTAACTTTTAGCGCTTGTGCCTATTTATGGCCTTAACAGAACTGGAGTGAGAACCAAAGTTGACTTCACTGCAGCTAAAGGTTCGAGTGCACCCACGGTATTTCTCTTTGTATCCAAACTAACCAACTCTACAGATGAAATAATCAATTAAAAATTTAAATTGATTTTATTGTAACAAAACAGAAAGTACAGAGTATATTTGTATATATGATACAATAAATCCATAAAATTAGACATATATGGCATCAGAAGTTTATTGAATTTGGAACCATCCTTTTTCATCAACCTTATCACCGTTTCATAATTTAAAATAAGAGCAAATTTTCTACTCGGCTTTCTCCCAAATCAAATGAATCAGACTTGAACCCCCTATGAGTCTGAGAAAATTTGTCTTATTTTTAAGAAATGGGGGTAATTAAACTTTCTAAAAGTAAAGAGAACATAATGAAAATCACTCCATCACATTCAGCATATCTGAAAACCCTGTTGTAGAGGTTTCAAGCTCTCATCTATAAAAATATGAAGTTTTGTATATTTTTTTTCCAGAAGAAAGATTACGAATGCGTCTTTTTTCCATGGATAATGGCATCGAACTAATAGTTTTAGAATATTAGAAGAGGGTTCATTCAAACAGGATTAAAAAGTTAAAGTGCCCTTTCTAAGTGACCAAAAAGATTGAGGGCAATTAGCCCCCCTTCCATCCTCTTTTTTCCTGACAGTCGTCCGAACAAAATTTTGAGGTGTCAATTTTATTCAGCATAATAGAAAAGTACAGTAACTATGCTT
This sequence comes from Artemia franciscana, assembly GCF_032884065.1. NCBI lineage: Eukaryota > Metazoa > Arthropoda > Branchiopoda > Anostraca > Artemiidae > Artemia > Artemia franciscana. The sequence continues at coordinate 59,133,819 of NC_088863.1, read as the reverse complement.
TAAGAGATATCGTGACCCCTCAGAGCCACTGGGGAAAGGTCTATAAATCATGAAATTTGATAATTTTTGACGTATAATATTTGTTATGTGGAACCATACAATTTGTTTTTCGGGGGAGGGGGTTTGTTTTCTGATCGGGGTATTTTCCACGAGGATAATTTTTAAGGAGGTGAACTTTCCAAGGAAAATTTGCCGGTATTCCATTACAAAATTCTTTTTATTTGTCTTGCTTTCTTTTCGCCGACTCGAATTTACATGTGCAAAACTTAAGGGGAATTGTCCTCTGGGGGGATTTCCAGCAGGTTAGAATTGTCGAGTATTTTTCCTTAGAGGGGCGATTTTCCAAGAGATAAATCCTCCTGAGGAAATTTTCGAAGGGAGCAATTTTTAGTTAGGGGGGAGGTATATTAGAAGGAAGGATTTTCCACGAAGAAAGTGTTCCCCGCATTATTTTAAAAACAGTCAGAAATTAAACTTCTTTTTACATGAAAGTATGCGGAGAAAAATTTTTCAGCTGGAATCGTCTGCAAGAAATTTTCCGGGCGAATTTCAGCTAGAATGGGATTGTCTGGGGCAGGGGAGCAGTATCTTATGCGGGAAGAACTTTCCACAGAGGGAATTTTTGTGATTGGAAAGAATTTTCCGTCAAGAGGGAGCTAGATTTCCCGACATTTTTTGAAAATAATTAGAAATTAAATACAAACAGACAAGTCTTTTTTTTCAACTGGAAGTAGGGAGCAGTATCAAAAATTAAAACGAACAGACATTTGCGTAAATGAGGGGAGTTGCCTTCTTCTCAATACCTCGCTCTTCACGCTAAATTTTTTTTTTGAACTTAGAAAAAAACTTATTATTCAAATGGCCCTAATGTTTCAAAAGTTGATCTTAAAGAACTGGAACAAAAAATAAATATTTAAGAATGAAGAATGAGGTATTGAGAAAAAGCAACCCCCTCACATACGTAGTGATATCAGTTCATTTGAAGTTTTGATGTTGCTCCTTACTTTCTTTTAAAATTTTTATTTAATTAAGGTTATACGTTTGAATCCGGTAACCAAATCAAACCTTTTCAATCCTTTTTACCTTATTTTCTCTGTGTGATTCATTTTATTTTATTTTTTCTCTTAGATTTCAGTATGTATAATACCTATTGATTTTTATTTAACATCAGATTCTTGCTCAAAAAAATTTGGAGGGATAGTTTGCATCTGTACATCTGATGCGCATTGCAACATTGATTGATTTTTAAAATACTGGTTTTTACTTGATCCAAATATTGCCTACTATTCTCATCCTGTATATTAGAGGGCCTAATATGTAAATTTGCATTTGGACCAAGATTTTCAATGTATTCGTTAAATGGCTATTGGTTTGGAATTTCACAGCCCAAAGCTATTGAGGTTTCGTAAGCCCAACACCTGGCTACGTTAGAGGGCGTATATCATCGAGTAGAAGAAGGGGTACTTCTTGAAAAATTCGACACATTTTCCATGTCCAACAAGGGACAAGTTAAAGCAACCAAAAGCATCTTCGCTTAAAATGTCACCGCCACATTGAAACACTACAACGCCTGGCTGATACACTTCCATCGCTTTAGTTAAGACAAGTCTAAAAGTTTGTTTATAACTATGATCTCCTATTCTTCTTTTTAATGGCACATTAACTGAATATCGTTTTCCCTTTTCAAAACCTGTTTCCCTCAAAGCTCCGGTTCCAGGGAAAATTTTTCCAAACTAGTGAAATGACACTGTCATGACTCGATTTGTATAGTAATTAAAAAAAAAACAAGTTTTTTCAACTGAAAGTAAGGAGCGACATTAAAATTTAAAACGAACAGAAATTACTTCGTATATGAAAGGGGCTGCTTCCTCATCAACGCCCTGTTCTTTACACTAAAGTTTGACTCTTTCTCTCAACTCTTCTTTTTAAAACAGTAAAAAATTTTAGCGTAAAGAGCGGGGCGTTGATGAGGAAATGGCCCCTTTCATATACGAAGTAATATCTGTTCGTTTTAAATTTTAATGTCGCTCCTTACTTTCAGTTGAAAAAACTTGTTTTTTTTTATATTTAATTTCTGAACGTTTTTGAATCAATGCATGTTTTGATTTTGGCTCTCCGCAGAAGAATAATTAAAAAGAAATTTGCATATTTAGTTTAATTTTTTTTGGCTAAATGGCTTTCTCATAATTTTCATCGAATGATTTTGATAAAAAAAAAGAGCGGGGAGGAACCCTAGTTGCCCTCAAATTTTTTGGTTAATTAAAAAGGCAACTAGAACTTTTAATTTTTTACGAATCTTTTTATTAGTAAAAGATATAATTTTGTCCCAATTCATTAAGAATGACCTCTGAATCACAAAAGCCGTAGAAAAAATAGTTGACATTACTAAAAATACTTTAGCGTAAAGAGCAATATATTAGGAGGAGGTGAGCCCCTCATATGGGTAATAATTTCTGTTCGTTTTAAGTTTTAATGCTCCTCCCTACTTCCAGCTGAAAAAACTTTTTCATATTTATTTTTTCATTGTTTTTTTTTAAGTAATGCTAGTAAATCCTACGCTCCCTTAATGGAAATTTTCTTCCCCCATGACAAATTCCTCGATGGAAAGCTCCCCAAGAATATTCCCCTCTTCTCAAACCCTCCCCCAAGCAAAAAATCCTCCTGAAAACACCTGTACACTTCCCAATAACCATTACTATATGTAAACACTGGTCAAAGTTTGCAACTTGTAGCCCCTCCCACGGGGACTCTGGGGGAGTAAGTCGTCTCCAAAGACATAGTTATAAGGTTTTTCGACTACGCTGAATAAAATGGTTATCTCAGGATTTTGATCGGTTGACTTTGGGAAAATAATTAGGGTGGGAGGGGCCTAGATGCCCTCCAATTTTTTTGGTCACTTAAGAATGGCACTAGAACTTTTCATTTCCGATAGAATGATTCCTCTTGCAACATTCTAGGACAACTGGGTCGATACGATTACCCCTGGAAAAAAAAAACAAACAAATAATAACGCATCCGTGATCTGCCTTCTGGCAAAAAATACAAAATTCCACATTTTTGTAGATATGAGTTTGAAACTTCTACAGTAGGGTTCTCGGATACGCTGAATCTGATGGTGTAATTTTTGTTAAGATTCTACGACTTTTAGGGGGTATTTCCTCTTATTTTCTAAAATAAGGCAAATTTTCTCAGGGTCGTAACTTTTGATGGGTAATATTAAACTTGATGAAACTTATATATTTGAAATCAGCATCAAAATGCGATTCTTTTGATGTAACTACTGATATCAAAATTTTTTAGAGTTTTGGTTACTATTGAGCCGGGTCGCTCATTACTACAGTTCGTTACCACGAACTGTTTGAAAGGCTTCTTCTACACCATCTCCATGGTGAATGTCAATGTCAACGTATAAAACTCTTTTGTGATCATTCAAAAGATCAAGAACTGCTAAAACTATGTTATTGAAATAACAGAAGCCAGATGCCATGGCCTTTTTAGCGTGGTGAAACCCTCCTGACCAGTTGTTTACAATATATGCTTGTTTTGTGTTGAATTTGATTGCACCATCTATAGACCCACCGGTCGATAACCGAAAAAATCTGTACATACCCTAAAAAACAGGACAGTCGGCTCGTAAGATGAATTTTCGCTGTTGTTTCACATAATTCTCAATGCTGTCAGGTTGAATATTACAAAGGAAATCCAAATACTCATCACTATGAATTTTTTCGATTTCAGCAGTAGTTGCTTTGTAAGGGCGATAGATCACCATTTTTAGTAAAGCCCGTAATTAAGTATTAGACTATGAGTCATTCTTATACGATGGGGGCTCATCGGGTGCTCCGTTCCGTAGGAGAAGTCTCAAATTTCTTGGTCATAGAAGTAGCAAACGCTTTTTTTCATTTCAGTGTTGATTGTGAAAAGGTTTAATGTTAATAGGATACAAAGTTGTACAGGAGATTAGTTAGGGCACCTTCCAGATATAAAAACTTGTTGTTTTGGTCGATCCGAGCCTCGCTCTATTGGGCTGTTGTTTGGTAGACTAAACAGAGAATTAACACATTTTAGATACCCACGACGAGGCACCCATTTTCTGAAATCAGGTAGACCAGTTGAGCGCGGTGGCAGTGTGCGGCACACGCAATGATCTGAGGTGTACTCAAGGTGGCAAAATGTCGGCGCCTCCTCGAATTCCAATTGTTCCGACTAGCGTTTGATTTGTTCCTGTCCCCTACAGGTCCTTATTTAAATACTCAATATCATAGAGAGTTGTTTATGGGCTAATTTTTTTAGGAAAAAGATAAATATAGTCACTTTTGCAATTAACAATAATAGCATTTAAAAGAAATTATTTTTTATACATAAGATGACAGCTCTGAAGCACAAGATCCTTCTAAATATCAAATTTCATTAAGATTTGATAACCCGTTCATGAGTTACAAATACCTCATTTTTTCTAATTTTTCCAAATTACCCCCCTCCCCCCATAGACGATCAGGTACGGTTATGTCAGTCACGTATTTTGGACTTGTGCTTAGTTTTTCACTAAGTTTCATCCCGATCCCTCCACTCTAAGCGTTTTCCAAGATTTTAGGTTCCCTCCTCCAACTCCTCCCAACTTCACCAGATACTGTCAGAATTTAAAATAAAAGCTCTGAGACACGATATCGTTCTAAATACAGATTTTCATTAGGATCCGATCACCCATTTGTAAGTCAAAATAACTCATTTTTTTTCTATTTATTCAAAGGAGAGCTGCAGGAAAGTTGTGCACCACTCTACCTTCATCAGTTTGCGTAAGCGCACAACTTAACAAAATTTTCTTTTTATAGCTACAAAAGGAATACACCGTCTTCAAGAAAATACAAACCATGTTTAATAGTGTGCGTACGTAGCAAACCTAAAGTTTGGCAACAATATGATCTTACCTTACCTTAGTTCCTCGAGGGCCGGGTGTTGCACTGGGGTATCAACAAAGCTTCACCAGACGTCCCAGAGTGGAGCAGCAGCCGTGACGTCCTTCCACTGTAGTTGTAACGACAGCTCAGCAGTCCACAGATCTCCGTCGTACTGTCTTCAAAGGGTGTGTTTCGGTCGCCCTCTTTTCAACTACCCTCGGGTTGCCACTCGTAGATACCACTCGGAAGACGGTCTCCTGGCATTTGAAGAACCTGACCAAGATAGCTTCATATCAGTGACTGGTGGTTTATCTGTTCGTCTGCAGACCACTACGTTCATGACTCTGTCTTGTCACGAAAGGTTAAGGATTCTTCTGAAGCAGACATTTTCAAATGCTAGAATACGTTTTTCTAGCTGGACATTTAGGATTCCAGTATTCACTTTCATAAAGGAGAATGGACATGACGTTGCTATTCAAAAGCCTGAGCTGTAGACACAAATAATTTTTTGCTTCACCATACTGGTTTCAGTTTATATAGTGGTTCAGGCAACAATATGACTTCTCCAGTAATGACGTATTCGCAAAACCAAAAATTTTCGTAGCCGAGACTTGGTATACACCGTGCACAGATGGCACGGATTGTCAACAGACATACCTTAAAGTTCAGACCACACCCACTGACAGAAATTGCACGGAAAGTAAGGGGCAAAAGCACATTAACGGAGTAAGCACCATAAAATATTTCAAGTCTAGGTCGCCAGGCAGACTCAAAAGTAATGCATTCAGCTGAAGCTAGTGGGGTAAACCACCCGTAACACGTCAGGGAACCAAAGCAATTCAATTTGCAACAGTTGAGTGAAGCTAAATTGTGGCAATGAAGAAGGTTAATTTAATCTAAAATCTTGGGCAGGTATCAGGCTCTTTCAAAAACATTTGAGGAAAAGAAAAAACAAGAAAAAAGATGCCGTACACGCAAAATATTCTGGGTGCAGCCCCTTTTCTTGTTTTTCAAACCAATATATTTTACTCGTTGTTCAAGTCAATAGACAATAAGTTTCCTGCACAGGGGTTTCGGAGAGGGTAGTTCTAAAACTGTGCTTCTTGTTTAGATCTGACTTTATTTTTAGGAGTTAAGGATTATTGTAGTTTTTCCCATGGGATGTGATCGCCTCTTACTAGGCTGTTAGCTACTGCTGCCACCCAGATAAAGACTATAACTGGAAAAACTCTATGGCTTTTTTTTATTTGTAATAGTAAGAGACGAGCCTCAGATAAAGACATCTAAGTAACTCCAGTATATACTGTGTTTTTTTCTTTACTGGGTTTCAGATTTTTCTACAGCCCTGATACTGATGAAACTTCAAAAATATGTTAATTATTAACTATGATGATCCTTAACATTAGTATGTCAGCTATCTCTACAATAACATATATAATGAAGGCTACCGCATGAAAGCTATCGCTTCAGCTATCACATATATAATGAACTATGTCGTTCCCTTATGTAGATTTTAAGCCAATCAATTTTCCTTGTTATTCAAGCCAAGGGACAATTACTTTCCTATATAGGGGTATTTTAAAAGGTGGTTCTAATAATGTACCTCTTGTTTTAATCTGACTCTTTTTTTAGGAGTTTTCGGCTATTGTAATTTTTATTAAGGGAATGTGATCATTTGTTACTAGGCTGCTAGCTACCGCTGTAACCCGTATTTCTTGAAAAAACCCCCCTGGACAAATTCTGCTTCCCAGGCGGGCTATTGGGCTGTATATTTGTAATTTGGTGGTGAATTGCCACTAATACTCTATTTTTCTTGAATTTTGGACTAAATTACCATATAATTTTTATTCAAGACTTATTCCTGAAAAATTATTACTACTTATTAATAACTTGCTAATGCTCTTATAAAAAAAAGTTTTATTAAGGTTACATCTATATTTAAGACCCAGAGTAAACATTTAGAAGAAAATTGCTCCACTGTAAAGAAAAATTGGAAACCGGAAGCCTCAACAAAAAAAAGAAGTTAATTTCAAGTTTTAGAATAGTTCCATAATAGCTTAAAACTTAGAACCAGGATAAACCGAAACAGTTAAAGACTGGGCCGAATATAATCTGGAAACTGAAGAACATATCAAAACAGAAGCTGCATTTCCAGGTTTTAAGACCTAAAGACAAGGAAAAATAATTAAACACAAATTGAAATAAATTAAAGGAACCTTTATTTTCAAGAAGCTGTCGTATTCTACTTTGTCCGGCTTTGGATGGGTTCGGTTCGTTTTCTTTTTCAAGTCCGTAACAATCGCGTTTCCAACTGCAAACGAATTATTCATAGTTGTGGCAATAACTCCAACCGACCCAGTTGACACCAACCACTGCAATACATATCTTAAAAATTGAACCATATATTTGCAGTTTTTTGCATTCATTGAAAAATCCGGGGCAAAGAGATACTGCATGTCAGAAGTGCTTATGGTCGGATAAAAAGTAAATGACTGATTGCCTTATTAAAAATGATTTGTTCGATAAACTAACTTAAAAAGTGATAATGATTACCATAACATTCATTATTGATGTTTTGGTTATTATTAAACCTGTTCTTGCCGAAATATCAAGTCTTGTGTCAAAGTTCATAAGTAACAGAGAAGGATTCTTCCATCACTAGGCCCACTAAGCCCAGGCCTAGGGACGCAAAATACAAGGGGGCGCAATAAATTCATCACTGATTGATTTTTTTTCTTACCAAAAACTGGACAGATGTGATTTATCACCAAACCGGCAGGTGGACTGCGCTTCCGCTCTACCTTTTGACAGAAAAGTGATTTTGAAACAACACAGGAATTTCGTCGTCACTTATAAACTGTCAGATGTATCCCAAGAATGGCAGCCTAGAGTTCGGTATCACCCCTCTTTTTTATTACTTTTAGCTCATCAGATACTTTCTGTTTAGTGTTTCCACCATCCCCGAATTTTCAGTGATTTCTCCAAAAATCTTACAAAACCGGAGTGCCAAAAATGCTTGGGCCTAGAAACGTCAAAGCTTTAAATCTGGACATGAATATCAGACACTATCATATGCGCACACAGGATGGGAGAGGCGGCGCTAGTTTTAAATGCCATTTTAAAACAGTTTTAAAAATTTCATCATTTCAAATAGTTTTGATCCACTTTTGAAAGACAGATGAGTTTAAAAACTTTTCCAAAGTTAACCAAAGTTTTCCAAAGTTTTCCAAACTTTTTTCTTTGGTATACACGAGTCTTTTTTATTTCAAGTTCAATATCATTAATATGATACGTAATACAACTTGTTCATGCGCATAAGAAACTAGATTGCTCAAGATTTGGCTGACAATACTTTGACGCCAAAATTTTCTATTCTTTATACAAAAAATTTATAATACTTCGTAAAAGCACTCAGCACATTAAATAGTACAAGTTTTCCCATCTGAAAGTAAGGAGCAATATTTAAACTTAAAATTAACAGCAATTACTCAGAATATGGAGGCTTGCTGGTCCATTTTTGCCCTTCGCTCGCTCTGCTAAGGTTGTTAGTGCTTTAAAAAGCTTCTTTTTACAATCCTAGGGTCTCTGTGTTTCAGCAGTTGTTCTTGGAGATATGGGACGGAGGATTAAACTTTAGCGCAAAGAGCAGGGCAGAAAAGAAGACAGTCCCTCACATATTTAAAATTATTTCTGTTTGTTTTAAGTTTGAATTTTGCTACTTACTTCCAGTTGAAACGAAACTTGTTTTTCAATATTGAATTTCTGATCTTTCTTCAAACCATGTAAAGACCTTTCCAAGATATGATGCAGGCTACTAAACGTATAAACCTCCGATTCCTTGCTGTTTAACTGTATACATCAAAATTTGTAAAAATATGGATAGCTTTCCGCTTTTCAGTTTTCCTAAGTAAGAATTATGATCAATGATTGTAACTAAAGTTTTGGACAAAATCTGAATACTTAGTCAAAATTTTCAATGAAAAGCAGTATTGTTCAATAAGTTCAAATAACATGTACATTACGGAATTTTGGGTGTACGAAAAGGGGAGTTATCGTTTATATAGATCAGAGATTCATGAACCGTTGTCATTCACGGCCCCATTTATGATTGCTAGTTTCCTAGAAACCCATCTAAATATAAAAGAAATATTAATAAATATTCTTGGTAATTTATTTATTAGGTAACGATATACATATACAAATGAAAATGAATAGTTTTTAGAATCCACTTATAAACATCGTCTTAGTTTGCTCGAATATATTCGAATACAGTCGTTGAGTAAAGTGGCGGTTCTGAACCTTCTTGTAACCGGGGGAAAATCTTGATTAGTACCTCCTCCCCTGTCTCCCAAAATTTTCATGCCAAATTTTTACAAAATTTCCATTTATTAATAAAATTTTCATATATCAACAAAATTTTTATTCATTTAAATCTGACTTTTCTTACTTTACATTTGAAAAGGAACATTTGGATTCAATTTTTTATGCTTACTGCCAATTGCGCCCTCTCCTTTACTTTAATAAAAAAAAATTATAAAAATTAAAACATGATTATAATTGCTAGATTATTCATTTGAAACTCTGCACCCCATAAAATTTCTGCACTCGTGGCAACTTCCCCTCTGTCACCCCCTAAAACCGCCTCTGGTTGAGTGCTAAGTGCTAAATTACAAGAGCTAAGAGCTCATATGACACTTGTGACGAGGTTGGAAGAGAGAAGACCTCATATGATATGAGCTCTAGGAAAATTCTATGAACCAATAGTTTGATTTAAAAGGAAAAATCAGAGGCTTAATACCGGTCAGCATTTCAAATAAGAGCTCTGTGACACAAAGTCCTTTTAAATATCAAAATTTAAATAAGATCCGATAACCCACTTATAAGTTAAAAATGCCTCGTTTTTCTAATTTTTTCTCTCCTTTCAGCCGCGCAGATGATTAAAACGGGGAAAACAACTTTATCAAGTCAATTCGTGCTGGTCGCTGACACGCCTACTAATTTTCATCGTCCTAGCACGTCCAGAAGCACCGAACTCGCCAAAGCACTGGACCCACCCACTTACTCCCCAAAGAGAGCGTATCCCTTCGGATAACGTCAATCACGCATATACGACGTTTGCTTATTCTACCCACCAAGTTTCATCCTGATCTCTCCACTCTAAGCGTTTTCCAAGATTTCAGGTTTTCCCCTCCAACCCCCCCCCCCATTGTCACCAGATCCATTCAGGAGTTAAAATAAGAGCTCTGACACATGAGTTCTTCTAAATATCAAATTTCATTAAGACCCGGTTACACGGTCTTCGTTAAAAATACCTCCAATTTTTCCGAGCTAACACCTCCTAACCCCCCATTCAGTCCGGTTATGTCAATCACATATTTAGGATTTGAGATAATTCTTCCCACCAAGGTTCATCTCGGTCTCTCCATTCTAAGCATTTTCCAAAATTTCCCGTTCCCCCCTCCAACTCCCTCAATACCGCCGGATATAGTCGGGATTCAAATTCAGATCTTTGAGGCAATGTCAGCAGATCTGGTCGGGATTTAACATGAGAGCTCTAAATCACAAGATCCTTCTAAATATCAAATTTCATTAAGATCTGATCACCCGTTCGTAAGTTACAAATACCTCATTTTTTCTATTTTTCCCGAATTACTCCTCCCCCCCAACTCCACAAAAGAGAATGAATCCAGTCTGGTTATGTCAGTCACTTATCTTGGACTTGTGCTTATTCTTCCCACCAAGTTTCATCCTGATCTCTCCGCTTTAAGTGTTTTCCAAGATTTCCAGTTCCCCCTCAACTCCCCCACTTCCCAATGACACTGGATCCGATCGAATATAAAATAACAAATCTGAGTTGCGAGGTTCTTTTAAATATGAAATTTCATTAAGATCTGAACACTCCTTCGTAAGTTAAAAATAGCTCATTTTTTCTAATTTTTCAGAATTAACTCTCCCCCCCAACTCCCCCAAAGAGAGTGATTCCACTCCGGTTGTGTCAATCACTTATCTAGGACATATGCCTATTTTGAAAGTAAAACAGTTCAAAATAGGGATGATACCTTTTTATTGACAGTGAAAAATAAAATTATTTAACTGGATATTTCGAACACATATACAGTGTTCATCATCAGCAGTAAAACAGGTAAAGCAGTAAACAGCAGTTTTACTGCTGATGATGAACACTTTATATGTGTTCGAAATATCCAGTTAAGTAATTTTATATTTCACTGTCAATAAAAAGGTATCATCCCTATTTTGAACTGTTTTACTTTCGTCATGGAAAGGCAGTGTGGTCTTCGAAGTTATCTATGCCTATTTTTCACACCAAGTTTCATCCCGATCCCTCTACTCTAAGCGTTTTCCAAGATTTTAGGTTCCGCCGCCCCAGCTCCCCCCAATGTCACTGGGTCTGGTCGGAATTTGAACTGAGAGCTCTGAGACACTATATCCTTCTAAATATGAAATTTCATTAAGATCCGATCACCAGTTTGTAAATTAAAAATACTTCATTTTTTCTAATTTTTCCGAGTTAACCGTCCCCCACTCCCAACCAGATGATTGGAATTCTGGAAACGACTATTTCTAATTCAATCTGGTCTGGTTCCTGATACGCCTGAAACATTTCATTGTCCTTGCTTATCTGGAAGTGCCTAAGTAGCAAAACCGGGACAGACAAACCGACAGACATGCCGACAGACAGACAGAAATTGCGATCGCTATAGGCAAAAATCTTATGAAATGGATGGGCTTGTTTTTACTTGCATAACAATTTAAATACGAACATTTAACGCCGTATCAGCGATTGTCGAAAATTCAATTATAGTTCCGATCCAGAATTCAGTCAAGGTTTTTTTTTTGGAAATTGAAGTTTTAATTTTGGCTCACTCAAAATCTCAGCAAATTCCTCTTGAGCTTTAAGTGGTAGGTGATCAATCTCACTAAAGTCAATAAAAAAGGGCTTTTGAATCCAATATACTTCTACAAAATCAATATTTAATACAAAAAACAGGCACAGAACTGTGTTTCTAACGCTTTTAAGTGATCTACAGTAATTTTGCAATAAAAGTTTTACTTTATTTCTAAATTCCTAGGAACCTTAAATGAGACCTTAATTCCTAATTCCAAACTTATGCAGTTTTTCAGTCCTGATAGCCTTTAATGGGCTACTTAAAGATAATTACATCTTTCCTATTTAAAAGATTATAGATTTGGATGTTACACATGCTGAAATCGAAACACACTTTTCCTTTTTAGATTATCAGTTTCTATCGGAAAGGGTGGATCTTTACTTACAATTTCTTACTATGAGACGTTTGATCCAAGGCTCTGGTACATGCGAAGAAGGGCTACTACTCCCTTTCCCAATCGCCTTTTTTACATATTTGTAAAAACAAGAGATAAGAGCTCATATGGCACTTGTGACGAGGTCGGAAGAGCCAAGAGCTCAGATGATATAAGCTCTAACAAAATTCTAAGAATCAATAGATTGCTTTAAAAGGAAAATCAGAGGGTTAATGCCGGTAGGGATTTAAAATGAGAGCTCTGAGTCACGAGTCACCTAACTCCACCAAAGAGAGCGGATCCAGTCCGGTTACGTCAATCACGTATCTACGACATTTATAAGCGTTTTCCAAGATTCCCGGTTTCCCCCTCCAACTCCCCCAAATGTCAAAAGATCTGGTTGGTATTTGAAATAAGAGCTCTGAGACAGAAGTTCCTTCTAAATATCAAATTTCATTAAGATCCGGTGACCCGTTAAAGTTAAAATACCTCAATTTTTCTGATTTTTCCAAATTAACAGCTCCCAGCTCCCTAAAAAAGAACAGATGCTTACTAATTATGTCAATCTCGTATTTATAACTTGTGCTTTATCTTCCCATCAAGTTTCATCCCGATATTTCCACTCTAAGGGTTTTCCAAGATTTTCGGTTTCCAAGATTTCTGTTTCCCCCCTCCAATCCTCTACGACCCCAGATCCGATTAGAATTGAAAATGGAGCATCTGAGACATAATATTCTTCTATATATTAATTTTCATTAAGATCCGATCACCCATTCGTAAGACACCTCGATTTTCACGTTTTCCAAGAATTCCGGTTTCCCCCTGAAACTCCCTTCAATGTCACCAGATCTGGTCGAGATTCAAAATAAGAGTTGTAAAGCACAAGACCCTTCTAGATATCAAATTTCATTAAGGTCTGATTACCTGTTCGTAAGTTATAAATACCTCATTTTTACTAATTTTTCTGAATTAACCATCCTCCCCCCACTCCCCCAAAGAGAGCAGATCCGTCCCGGTTATTTCAATCACGTATCTAGGAATTAAGATTATTTTTACCACCAAGTTTCATCACCATATCTCCACTCTAAGCATTTTCCAATATTTTAGGTTCCCCCCTGAACTTTCCCCTATTTTCAACGGATTAAGTCGGGATTTAAAATAAGAGCTATGAGGCACGATACCCTTCCAAAAATAAAATTTCATTAAGATCTGATCACTCCTATTGTGAAAAGTTATCTCTAATAGAATCAAGCTTGTTATTACTACAGAATGTAATAATAATATTTTATCCTTCCCATCTTGAGATACGTTTCTTTACAAACCGAAGAAAGTAAATGAAAATAAGAAGTAGCCAAAGGACGAGAATTGACAACAAAAGGTAAAAATAGTGTAAAAATGCAAGAAACAACCAATTAGACGACATTGAAATAAAAGACTGTTAATTTTTGGATAAAAGAGGATGAGATATAATTTTCAGTTCATACAATTAATTAGAATTTGTTTCCGTGCGTTTTTGAGTTATGTCATACCAGTTAGGGCTGAGGAGCTGTTGAGATTGTATGCTTAATCAATTGAGAAACATATTCTTTTTTACCGTTAATTCCACTTCTATATTACTTCTCAATCAGAACCACTATCAAATGACCAATCAAACTATTTCCAGAATTTTGATTTTGTGGTATTCACGAGTCAGAATTCAACTGATTTTATATATTTGAAGGTTGTGTTACTTCATAAGAATATAAGAGACGATATATACACCATTGATTGCTATACCGCCCACAGTGCTTGCCAAGAAAAAATTTAAGAGCTTGCTAATTTGATTAATGCTCGAAACAAATTTCAGGTCATTTGGCGTACTTCATTGGGAGGTCATGTCCTTAGGCTATATGCCGTATCCTGGAAGACGAAATCAAGAGGTAATGCAATATGTGACCAATGGGGGCCGATTAGAATCACCGCCAGGATGTCCAGGTCCTATTTATCGTCTTATGACCCAGTGTTGGTAAAAAAATCCAGAAGAAAGACCTACATTTGCAATAATCTTAGAGAGACTAGGCTATTGTTTACAGGTTGGTTGTTTAGAAATTATTTGCATTTTGAATTTTCCTAGTTACCTGGGGTTTCATTCCCTGGCATGTGAAGATAAATATTCAACATCACTGTTAAAACTTTGGGAAGCATAGAAAATATAAATAAGAGTCAACGCACTAGCATACCTACTAAAGACCCTTGGACGGTGTTTTCCGTGCATTAATATAATTTTTTCATGCGAAAGGGGTAGTCGCAGAAACTTTGGAGAAGGCTCGTTATGTCGGGAAAAAAATACTTCAAGTGCTCTTGTTAAGGGCTAAACCTTATTGGAAAGCCATCGAATCACATGCCCGTTTTTGCCCCCAGAACCCGGAACCCCCCTTGTGTTCGATCGATCAAAACTTTGAGATAGCTATTTTGTTCAGAGTAGTCCAAAGATCTAGTAGCCATGGGTAAACGTGTCTTCCGCAGCCCCAAGGACAAAGATCAAAATCATGTAAGTTAGCATGTGAAATGTAACTTATCCTGTGAAATTTAAGTATGACATGTAAGTTTTCAAATAAGTTTAAGTACAAGAGACGGGCTTGTTTGGTTTTGGCTGTCCGATTGGCATAGAACTGTAAGCGATCGTTCCCTTGGCCAAGAATTTTCCAAGGGTATAAACCTGAAGCAAAGTGAACACCTTAGTACATCAAAAGACGTTGTATGGACCTACTTTTCAACATAAGTTCTCTGTGACATCTAGGGAGTGGATTACCTGATCCAGTTGAAACTTTTCTGGAGAATTGAAGGGGAAAGGCAGGGGGGCATGAACTATTTCAGTTTATATACTTAGGTACTAAAATGTGTCTTTTTCTTTGGAGGGGGACAGGAAGGACTTAAAAAATGTGAAACCTTTTTTTTTACAGTTAAATATCAGGGTAATGTATCGTAAGACACTATATATCACCAAGCTATCAAAATGATGTATCTGCAATATCTTGCGAACGATTTGGCTGACCTCAATAAAAGTTTAAGAGAGAATTAGGTGTAGAAGGAAAGAGGTTTCAAACTTTCTGTTGGAGGAAGGGATGAGGAGTGGAATTAAAATAGGTTTTATTGTTTTATCAAGCTTCAAAACAAGTTTTTGCACAATGAGCTACTGTGCGACATAGAATATTTCATGACAAAATAGTAAGGCAGCATGAAAAAAAACTATGAACGCGTATATACAGGTCATCAAAAAAGGACCTATAATATTTCAAAACTGGCGTGACGATAACAGTGAAAATTTCAGGGAGAGTTGGGGGGCAAAGGGACTTCCAATTTCGTGCTTGTGAAAGAGGATGGGAGGGCCGAAACTTGTTTGTCTTCAAAATAGTATACCCTAATATCTTTTACCGATCTTGTTAGTCTTCAGTTTACAACAACATAATCGATTAGGTTGGCCGTCTCTCTATCATGTGACTACCACATTAACTTATGGGCTGTTTTTGACCAACTAATGCATTGATTATAACTAGAATGTTAAACCTGCAAAATTGCAGCAGTCTATAACCGCTACTATCTACTTTTCCTACACCAAATTCACTCCTAAAAACTTAAATCCCTGTCAAATATACCATATTTTGGTGATTTTATCTAAAGTCATTTGTCAACTTATTATATGTTTCAGCCAGATGTACTTACTTACTTGTGCTTGTGGCGGGAATCAGGCGTTTCCACCTCGCCCGGCATCGATGATCTTAGAGACCTTCTTGGACCATGTTGATCGATCTTGTGCCAGCTGCTCTGCAAAGGCGAGCCACTGTGTTGACCATCTGTGACCAAATTTTCTGAAACTCCCTATTGGTTCAAGGTCTGACTTGGCCAGGTTCCACCAGTTCTTCCTCTGTCCTCCTTGGCGTTTCTTCCAGTAGCTAATAGGCTCAACTAGAAGTATTTGGCGAGGCAGGTACTCTGGCGGTTTCCGCAATACATGACCCAACCATTTCAAACGGCGTCCTTTAATAGTGAGCACAACATCTCTCTGAATATTGCACATTCGATGTATATTCACGTTGGAGATACGGTCACGTAGCTGTACTCTGAGAATTCTTCGTAGACAAGTATGCTCAAACACCTTAAGTGTATTCTCTTGTTGTAGTTTTGCCGACCATGTTTCACACCCGTAAAGGAGAACGGTGCGGACTAGTGCCATGTAAATTCAAACTTTCGTTTGGACACTGATTTCACGGCGATTCCATAAGGGTTTCCGAAGGGAGGCAAAGACTGTCTGCGCTTTCTGTATTCTCTGTTGGATATCAGCGTCGGAAGATCCGTCAGTACAAAGCTGGGAGCCTAGGTATGTGAAACGGTTGACTTTTTCCAGCTGAACTTGGTTGATAGTTAGTGGGAATGGTCCTGTGTCGTGGTTAATAGCCATGAATTTCGTTTTTCTCTGTGCTGACTTTCAAGCCGATCAGATCTGCCCAGGCCACAACGCTGTCAAGCATGTTTGGGCTTCTACAGGGTCTGACAGGAGGCCAACATCATTCGCATAATCGAGGTCAGTCAGCGAGAGATTCTGTCCAACCTGCGCTCCTGGATAAGACGATAGAGCATTTTCAACACCCAATCGATGCAATAATTGAATAGAGTCGGAGAGAGGACACATCCTTGTTTTACTCCGAACTCAACCAGGAATTCTTCAGTTTCTTCGCCATAGATTCTAACTCGGCTCACTGAAGCGTCATAGTATGCCTTCATCAGTTCAACAAACTTCAGTGGCATTCCGTCATTCTCCAGGATCTTCCAAAGTTTCTGGCGAGTGACAGAGTCGAAGGCAGCAATGAAGTCCAGGAACATCAAGATCAGGGGTAGGTCGTATCTTTCAAACTGCTGGATAATGAGGCGAAAGGCGAAGATATTATCAGTACACCCTCTACCTGGTCGAAAGCTGGCTTGATTTCCTCGAGTTCTTTCCTCCCTTGCCCCTTTAAAGCGGTTCAAGAGTATGATCCCGAATATTTTGACGGCAATGTCTATGAGACTTATTCCGCGGTAATTTTTGCATTCGGTTTTGTCTCCTTTCTTATAGAAAGGGAGGATGACTGATGTGTTCCAGTCTTTTGGAAAAGTGTTGGTCCTCCACACTTCGTCGAGAATGCCATGGAGCTGTTCAGCAGTGACCTCAGGGCATTGTTTGTATAGTTCCTGGGGGAGGTCGTCTTCACCTGGGACTTTGTGGTTTTTTAGGGTTTTGATCGCTTTTAGTATTTCGGCTCTGGTCGGTGTATCCAGCTCGATATCATAAGGCTCTTTTGAGACGGAAGGTGGGAAGGCATCATGAGTAGATGAAGGGGATGGGTTCAGGAGGAGCTGAAAGTGATCCTTCCATCTTGCTGAACGTTCCTTCTGACAACTAATGATTTTTCCTCATCTGTTTTTGATTATTTCTGAGACAGCAGCTTTCTTACCAACGGATTCCTTCAGGATCTGGTAAAACTTGCGGGTGTCAATTAAGCGTGCTGCTTTCTCTAATGACTCGGCAGCATCTTCCCACATTTGGCGGCGGTCCAGCCGAACAGAGCGTTTTACCTGTCTGCGCAACTCCTTTGTTTCTTCTTTAAGGCCTCCCATCTTTTGTCTTCGTTCACCGACTATTGACAGGGTTCTAGCGGTTATCCAGTGTTGTCGTTTGATTTTTGCTCGGCCTAGGATCTCATCGGCAGTCTCTGTCATCACGGTCTTAAAGGTCTCCCATCTCTTATCGGGAGTTAGGTTTTCATCAGAGCTGAGGGCGTCAAACCGGTTAGTTAGTTCCAAATTGAGGGCCTGCCGCACTTCTTTGTCTTGAAGTTTACCGATATCGAAGCCGACCTCTGACTTGTTTTTTCTTCGAATTGCAAGACGTAGCAAAATTTTTGCTGCTACGAGCCTGTGGTCAGATCCAGACTGTGAGCCTGTGTCCTCGCCATTGTAAGAGCGAGAGTCCTGCACGGAGCTTTTCCAGCGCTGGCGTACGAGAATGAAGTCAATTTGGGCCTTAGTGACACCGTCATTTGAATGCCAAGTTAAGAGGTGGCTAGGTTTGTGTTGAAATATGGTATTGGTGATAACAATGTGGTTCATCAAGGCATAGTTTACCAACCTCTGCCCATTCTCGCATCTGTGACCCTGTCCAAATTTTCCCAGGATTTGTCTTGTGGTCTGGTCAGATGGACCAACTCTTGCGTTGAAGTCTCCAGCAACAATCAAGTAATCACGTGCGGCTATAGAAGAAGACAACTGCTGCAGTTCACCGTATAAATCATCCATGGTCGTTTCAGTAGCGTCACGGGTGGGGGCATAGGTAGAAATTATGGACACATTTGCAGGGTTTCCTTTTAGTCTGATTCTAACAAGTCTACAGGAGACTGGTTCCCATTCTAGGAGAGCGTTTCTGGTTCTTTGGTTCATGATGAAACCAACTCCATGGAGTCCTGAATTATCTTCTATTCCGGAATAGAAAAAGTGGAACTGAAGTAGTGTTTCTAGAGCCGTTATAACTATAGAGCCAGAACCGGAGATTCTGGTCTCGGATATGCAGAGTATGTCTATGTTGTACTTCTCCGTCTCATGGACAAGAAAAGCTTGTGTGGCTTCTTGTTTAGTGGATCTTACATTCCAGCATCCAACATTTATCCTGGATTTTGCCTGTTTAATGACTGTGGTAGGTTTTCCTAGATTTATGGCGTTGAAAAGATTTTTCGACTTCGCCGCCATATTAAAAGTCGCGTCGCCTGCCGGGAACGCCGTAGTATGGTTGGCTAGTTTATTTCTCGACACCCGTGCCAATACGGGGGCCGCGTCGCTTGCCGGGGACGCCGTAGTTGTTACAACTTTTCTTCTAGGTCTCAGATCCATCAATGTTTCTTGGGAATAGAGTTGACCGCAAGGTCCCCAGTCTTGCGTTCAGCCAGATGTACACCTATGTGGTGAATTACACTCCGTTGAATGAAAAGTTAGTTAGCTACCGGCGTGAAAAGTGAATAGAAGGGTGAATTTTATGTTGTATCGTAGAGTTAATAAAATTTGCATTTCTCTATACGGATTACGACATAAGTGGTGTCAGAAGTGGGATTGTGAACCAAATATAGTGAGACTTTAGAATTTTTCCGATTTTTGGCTAATTGAATTTTTGCATAAATCAAGCCAACTTTGCACCTGCTTGAGTCTGAAGGAACAGGATAAGGCCAAAGTGCGCACAACACCGTGGACACGAGCAGATCAACTCCTACCTACGGACAAGACCGTGGAGATGGACGAAGAGTGTCTAATGGCAATGTTTTGTGCTTCGATCAAAGTGAGCATGGAAACAATTCAGGCGTAACTAGAGCGAGAATGGGGGACAAGCCAATGGCAGATGCAACAGTAGCTGGAATCTTTGACTTCGCAGTTTACTCATTTTGTTCCAGCGGTACAGATAAATCAGTCTGTCATTCAGAATGCACCAGTTAAAGCTGAGAATACTACGATCCAGATTGTTCTTATAGCCGATAGTTCGGACTATGACTTCTTAAAAGTAGCTATTCTGAGAAGATTTCGAGTGACTTCTGAAACCTATCGCCAATTATTTGTATGAAACAGAAGGAAGCAGACTAGTCATTTACCGACTGCGCTAAGAAACTAGAGCAGCTGCTGACCCAATGGTTTGACGTCACCGAGTACAGATCGATCGCGACCGCAGATGGGCTGAGAACATAGAAAACTGGTAGTGGAGCAATACATCACTTTCATCAAGTACTTCCGGTTGAGAGAACTCAAGGACTCAACCCTCGTTGCTGTATGCAAGGTGTCTGACTAAACGTCTTTCTAGCCCACAAAGATGACCGAAGCGAAGGATTAAAAGGAAGCTCATATTAGTCTTCAAGGAAACCAATGGCTCCGAAGCATGCACAACAAGCAAAACCTGTGAACAAGCCCGTGAATACCGAATCCGAAACGGCCGGATCCAGCAGTCGAGACGAACAGCACAAGCAAACTAACAGAAGGGCACGAGGTTGCTATTACTTTGGAAAGTTTTGTCACAAAGCTGTTGACTGTAAGGAACTGAGGAGCCGAGAAAACATGTTGGCTTACAGACTAGGGTCCACAGTAAAACTATTCTTATTTTAAAATTCCTGAGATGCAAGTAATCAATCAATCTGGATCCAACTCTGAATGCTAACCTCTATAAATCTATTTCTTAAAAGTAATAATTAAATCAAAACAATTCATAAGAATATAATCAAGTTTATTTTTGAAGAAAAAAGTCTTGATTTGAATAAACAAAGCTATTGTTCTTGATTTGAAAGAATAAAGTTATAAGTTATCGTAATGTCTATTGTAAAGAAAACAAAAGTTACAAAACCTTACAAAAGTGACTGTAAAGAAAAAAGAAATATGGAAATACACTGAGCTGGTTCTCCTTTTCGTGAATTCAGCATGATCTGTACAGTAACTGGTGATGGTGGAGGGGAAGTCTGAGTTTGGTGAATTTCTTGGCAAGTCGTGGAAGGCTACCCGAAAGGAAACTGTTTCACCCGAAAGAGAAAAATGGGAAATTAGATGCTAGAGGAATATTAAGAGGAACAATGCCTTTTTTGAAATATCATTTAAATATTGAAAATAATCCTCCCCCCCCCCATTCTGTGTTTGAAAAATATATTAAAGGTTAAAAAAATCATAATAAGCTGCCTTTAGATTATACCAAGTAATTGTGTTTAACTTAGTAATCTATAACTCAATTTAAAAGATATAACCCAAAAAGGCGGCGACTTAAGGAGAGGATTTAACAGGTTGAACAAATATGTAAAAGAGTTTTTTTCCTGTTTCCTTCCGGAAGCTGCACTGGAATGACCTGGAACAAAAATTTTATCATTTGCACTTGTATTCATAATTTCAAAACCACAACAACTAACTCTATGAAAATTGATTCCTACCCCCCCCCCCCAAAAAAAAAAACCAAGGACAAGGGTTGTAATTTTCCCCCGAAGGACAAGTAAGGTTTTTATTGACATCAAAAGTCCTGGTGCCTTTTTTAAGAGTCAATAGTGATTGCAGGGCCAATGATCCAAATGATCCAAATACCCCCAACCCTTAGTGGGACAGAGAAGAGAACCCAGAGAAATGTACCGTATTTATTAAATAAAAAAACAAGTGTTTTTAACTGAAAGTAAGGAGCTTACTCCTTACTTTGATACACTCCGTATATGAAAAAGGCTGTTTCCGCCTCAACGCTCCGCTCTTTACGCTAAAGTTGGCTCTTTCTCTCAATACTAAATTTTAAAACAGTAAAAAACTTGATGTAAAAACTTTGGTGTAACTATTGGTATCAAAATTCCGTTTTTAGAGTTTCAGTTACTATTATGCCAGGTCACTCCTTACTATAGTTCGTTACCATGAACTGTTTGATAAGCACCAACTTTTGTGGAAAATATAGGGAAAGAATCAACGATGTTGTTTTAATATTATATTGACCTTAGATGGCTTTCTTCTTCAAAAAACTTTTAATAAGTATTCTT
This sequence comes from Artemia franciscana, assembly GCF_032884065.1. Classification (NCBI taxonomy): domain Eukaryota; kingdom Metazoa; phylum Arthropoda; class Branchiopoda; order Anostraca; family Artemiidae; genus Artemia; species Artemia franciscana. The sequence continues at coordinate 59,112,101 of NC_088863.1, read as the reverse complement.
TTGAATTGAAATTCTCTTAGGTGTAGCTTGGGAGGTGTTTCAAACAGGCCGAACTGGCTGTTTAAGTCGATTTCTGTATTACTAGCATCGTTTCTAATAAGTATTCTTCTTAATTTAAATACTTTAAGGTGTTTTCTGTAAGGTTTGGCTTGTGAGGTGTTTAAAAAGGCCAAATTGGCTATTTAGGTCTACATCTGTATTAATAGTACCTGTATTCAGCACCTGGTGCCTTATTACTTTTTAATCCTTTTAGTATTGTCGCTAATTCTTCCTCACAAAACAAATCTTCCTTCACATCCAAGGTATCACAAATTTTTTCATTTTCATCTATATCTTTTCCTGCAACTGTATATCGGTTTAGTACATTCTCAAAATGTTCTGCCCATCTTTCTTTAATTTTTTCCTTATCACTAATTGTGGCCCCATTCACTAATTGTTTCTGAGTCTCTAGTATCTCCGTCAGTTGGCTCAACAGGGGCATATACTACTATAACTGATACCCTTAACTTTTTAGTCATAAAATGAGCAATTAGTATTCTATTATTAATGCCTTCCCAGCCTAAATAAGACTTAGCAACTTCCTTATTCATCATGATCCCTACTCCCTTTTTATGTACCCCATCCATCCTGCCTGAGTAAAAAAAAAATCTATGTCGCCTAATTTCATACTTCCTACCCCTGGGATATGAGTTTCTGAAACTTCTATTAAATCTAGTTCTAACCGTCTGAATTTGTCAGTCAAAATATCGATGTGATAGTCATTTTTTAACGTCTTAACATTCCAAGTTTCAATTTTCATGTTGTTTAAATCTTTGAAATTATCTTGGCCTCAGGAAAAGCAATGATCCCGGATACCAGTGCAGGACTGGGACCAAGGTATCTTCTCAAGTCTACATCGAAGCGCTTAAGCCGGCTTAGAACCGGACAGCAAGAAGTCCTTGGGACCTCCAGTAAGATGGAGGCTTTGTGCTATACTGGACCCATCTTGGTCATAACATGGTTTTCAGCACTTGCCGATGCTCTTCTATCAACAAGAGTCGAAATCCTGTACAGACAGTCCCAAGCCTATTACCTCCGACTCATTATATATTCATGCCTCCGAATATTATGCTACAACGGAGAGGCAACCCATAGTAGATAAATTAGCTAGGAAGAGGTATTTAAGCCCAAAAACCCCCATCAAAACAAACCAAGCCAAGAAAAATATCCAATAATCAGAATCCCTTGCGAGTGCTGTGTTGTTTACTAGGATATAATTTCCTCAAGTGGCGCCACTCCTCAAGTGGGAAAAGTTGACCGCAAGTTTTCCAGTCTTGCAGGTACCCCAAAAGGGTCGAAGCAGCCCTTTACAGAGGCAGTTGTCCATGAGTCTGGATCCTACGCCCTGCCGTAGTTGTCCACCTATAGAGGATTCTCCCACGATGGTCTTCTACATTACCATGTAATCTAACCCATTGCTGGGAGAAGGTTTGTAACTCAAGGGACGTGCGGACATGCCAGTGGAACCTGTTGAGTGTACATTTGAGGGGCTTTCTTCCTCCTGCACCTGTATTTATGAAGCCAGAAGAAGGTGCCCCAGTTTTCTATTATGGACCCCCAGGGACAAGGTCCATCTCGGTTGTGTCTCCTATAGAGGTACTCTACATATCTGTAGGGCATTCCCCCTACAGATTGGGAATGGCCTTATATAAAATATTTTATATGTTTATATAAAACATAAAATAATTTCTGATAATTTTATGTTTTAATGTTACTTCTCAATTTCATCTAAAGGAACTTTTTATTTTATTTTATTTCTGATCGTTTTTTTTTCAGATCATGCCCAGATTCAACAAAGATGAAGGGAGATGTGAAATTAATTCCTATCCCAACCCCTCTTTCAAATAGTCATCCTATAGTCATATATAAATATATATATATATATATATATATATATATATATATATATATATATATATATATATATATATATATATCTATCTATATATATATCTATCTATATATATCTATCTATATATATAAAAATAAGTTGTCTGTCTGTCTGTGGATCTGTGGATTAGGTGACGTCATGTTTCGGCTGACGTCATGAAATTAGTTGCCGTCATTTTTGCTTTGAAGGTGACGTCATTCAAGTTATATAAGACATATGTTCGCGTAGAAATCTATTAATGTTTAAGTTTACAAAGACTGACGAAGATGCTCAAAGAGTCTATGCCAAAAAACTTGCTGCTGATAGAGAAAGTCAGAAAAGAAAGCGTGCCGAGGAACTACCAGAGCAACGCAGAAGCAGACTTGCTGCTAAAAGAGAAAGTGAAAAAAGAAGGCGTGCCGAGGAATCAAAAGACCAGCAGGGAAACAGGCTTGAGGCTGATAGAGAAAGAAAGAACAGAAAGCATGCCGAGGAACTACCAGAGCAACGCAGAAGCAGACTTGCTGCTAAAAGAGAATGTGAAAAAAGAAGGCGTGCCGAGGAATTACAAGAACAGCAAGAAATCAGGCTTGCTGCTGATAGAGAAAGTAAGAAAAGAAAGCGTGCCGAGGAATCACAAGAACAGCAAGAAATCAGGCTTGCTGCTTATAGAGAAAGTAAGAAAAGAAACCGTGCCGAGGAATTACAAGAACAGCAGGAAATCAGGCTTGCTGCTGATAGAGAAAGTAAGAAAAGAAAGCGTGCCGAGGAATCAGAGCAATCTGAAAGTTATCGCCTGGCATTCAGGTACAACCCAGTCGATGATTATAGCTTGAGTAGATGTGTTCAAATCGGGACAATGTCTAAAATTTGTCCCTATTGCAAGGCCTTGAAATTCAATGGTGAAACAATGGGAATGTGTTGCGCCTCAGGAAAAGTTAAACTTCCTCTATTGGCTGCACCACCAGAGCCATTGAAGACTTTCCTTACTGGAACTACGTCAGAATCTAAGCGTTTTTTGTCAAAAATCAGACAATACAACTCATGTTTCCAAATGACGTCGTTTGGAGCCCAAATCGAAAATCCAGATCAATTTATGTCTACTTTCAAAGTAAAAGGGCAAATTTATCATAAAGCAGGGTCCCTTCTACCATTCTCAGGCGAGAATCATAAATTTTTACAATTGTACTTCATCAGTGATAGAAATTCTGAATTGAATGCACGTTGCGAAATTTCTCCCAACGTTGAAAGGACAATCGTTTCCCAATTGCAACATCTTTTCCACGAAAATAATAATTTAGTGCGTCTGTTCAAAACAGCCATCGATTTGATGCCTACTGATACTCATTATTTCCGCTGACAAAACGCCTCCTGGCCAACATGTGCGTAGATACAATGCTCCGACTATCGACGAAGTGGCAATCGTTATGGTCGGTGATCAGTTTTTACCTCGAGATATTATCCTAAATAAGCAAAACGCTCAGTTGTTAAGAATTGCTGAAACTCATCGATGCTACGATGCCCTACAATATCCTATCATTTTTTGGGATGGAGCCGACGGCTATCACTTTAATATTAAATTGATGAATCCAGCCACTAACAAAGAAATGAATAAGAAATGCAGTGCAATGCATTATTATTCCTATAGACTAATGATTCGGCAGGATGAAGAAAATTATATTTTAAAATGCCGTGAATTGTTTCACCAATTTGTCGTGGATATGTATGCTAAAATTGAATCAGAACATTTGCTATATATCCGCCCGAATCAGACCAAGCTCCGCTCTGAACAATACATTCATTTGCGAGATGCAGTTATAAATGACGGTAATACCACAAACGTTGGAAGATTAACAATTTTACCTTCGTCATATGCTGGCAGTCCCCGTCATATGCATGAATATGCTCAAGATGCTATTGCGTATGTTCGTCTCTATGGTCGTCCAGATTTATTTATTACATTTACATGTAATCAATCTTGGGACGAGATACTGCAGCTTTTACTTCAAGGACAATCGGCGGTTCATAGGCATGACATTACGGAACGTGTCTTCCGGCAAAAGTTGAAATCACTGATAAACTACCTTGTAAAACATGAAGTGTTTGGGTCAGTGCGATGCTGGATGTACTCAGTGGAATGGCAAAAACGAGGTTTGCCACACGCACATATACTAATCTGGCTACATAAAAAAATTACTTCAAACGAAATTGATGATGTGATTTCCGCTGAAATACCTGATAAAAATGTCGATAAGGGGTTACATGATATTATTGTAAAAAATATGATACATGGACCTTGCGGTGCACTGAACGAAAATTCACCATGCATGGCCAAAGGAAGGTGCACAAAGCAATATCCTCGACTTTTAGTACCCAAAACAATTACTGGCAATGATGGTTACCCACAATATAGAAGAAGATCTACTGAAGATGGCGGTAATACAGCAACAATAAAGAAGCGTAACGGTACCACCATCGAAGTAGATAACCAGTGGGTTGTACCATATTCCCCATTATTATCAAAAACATTTAATGCACACATAAACGTTGAATACTGTAACTCCGTAAAGGCAATCAAATACATATGTAAATTCGTCAACAAAGGCAGCGACATGGCAGTTTTTGGCTTGCAGTCCGAAATCAAAGATTTCGATGAAATCGTAGAATATCAGGCTGGAAGATACATAAGCAATAATGAAGCTGTTTGGCGAATTCTTTCATTTCCGATACATGAACGTAGTCCAGCTGTTGTTCACTTAGCGGTACATTTACAGAATGGTCAACGTGTTTATTTCACGGAAACCAACGTGCAACAAAGAGTCCTGAATCCACCGGATACAACATTAACAGCTTTTTTTTCACTTTGCAAAAATGATTCTTTTGCAAAAAAACTGCTGTATACTGAAGTGCCTTCGTATTACACGTGGAATACTAAAAATAAAGTATTTGAACGTCGAAAACAGGGTAAGTCAGTCGACGGCCAACCTACCATCTTCAAAGATACCACGATAGGAAGACTCTACACCGTTCACCCCAATCAACATGAATGCTTCTTTCTACGCCTGCTTTTGGTGAATGTACCCGGTCCGACATCCTTTGAGTATTTGAGGACTGTAAATGGTACTATACATGAAACTTACCGTAGTGCATGCCAAGCTCTGAATTTATTGGAGAATGACCAACACTGGGATAACTGCATCAATGACGCGTGCGAAACGTCAACCCCAAGTCAAATTCGTGCATTGTTTGGCATCATTTTAACAACTTTCTCTCCATCAGCTCCTACAGAGTTATGGGAAAAATATAAGTCAAAAATTTCCGAAGATATACTTCATCGAAAACAGTTAGAGACGTCAGACATGACTTTTGATTTTACATCAGAAATTTATAACTACTCTTCAGTTGTTATAGAAGATTTGTGCGTAAGTATGGCAAACAAACCTCTTCAGGATTTGGGAATGCCTTCACCTAACCGTATCGCTGCTGTTTCGACATGTGTAGAATTGGATCGTGAACAAAGTTACAGTACGAGTGATCTATTGTCGTATGTACAAAATAACATTTCCAAGTTAACGTCGGAACAAAAAGACATTTATGATACGATAATGCATTGTGTCGATAACAACGTTGGAGAAATTTTCTTTTTGGATGCGCCAGGAGGTACTGGTAAAACGTTTGTGATAAAACTGATTCTGGCATCAATTCGATCTAAAAATGATATAGCGTTGGCAATTGCGTCGTCCGGAATAGCCGCAACATTGCTGCCTGGTGGAAGAACTGCTCATTCCGCTTTGAAATTGCCTCTGAACTTGCATTCTACAGAAACTCCCACGTGCAATATTTCCAAATCATCTGGGATGGGTAAAGTATTGCAGCAATGCAAACTTATTATTTGGGATGAGTGCACAATGGCACACAAAAAATCGCTCGAGGCTCTGGATCAATGCTTGAAAGATTTGCGAGGGAAGTCGAAACCCTTTGGCAGCACCTTAATATTGCTTGCGGGAGATTTCAGGCAAACATTACCTATAATACCTAGATCAACTCCTGCAGACGAAATGAATGCTTGCCTGAAAAATTCTACTTTATGGGCACACGTAAAAACATTAAAATTAACTACAAATATGCGTGTCCGATTGCAAAACGATGACTCTGGTCAAACATTTTCAGATCAATTGCTGGCAATGGGAAACGGAAAGCTCCCAGTAGACTCAATTTCAGGACGTATACAACTACCTGCTGATTTCTGTAATTTAGTGACGTCCAAAAATGAATTGATTGAAAAAGTACTTCCGAATATTCTAAAAAATTATAAAAATAATAAACGGCTAAGTGAAAGAGCGATTCTCGCACCCAAAAATATAGACGTCCACGAAATCAACAATATTGTTTTGACCAAGATTCAAGACCAGGCAGTACTTTACAAGTCAGTCGACACAGTTTTGGAACCAAATGAAGCGGTTAATTATCCATCTGAATTTTTAAATTCCATAGATCTTTCAGGGTTTCCACCACACGTGCCACAACTAAAAATAGGCGTACCAATAATACTTTTAAGAAATATAAGCCCACCAAAGCTTTGCAATGGCACTCGACTTGCCGTAAAAAAAACAATGGAAAACCTAATAGAGGCCACAATCCTGACAGGGTCTTTTGAGGGTGAGGCTGTTCTTATTCCTCGCATTCCCATGATTCCAACAGATCTGCCTTTTCAATTTAAAAGATTGCAATTCCCAATTCGATTAGCATTTGCAATCACCATTAACAAAGCTCAAGGTCAATCATTAGACAAATGTGGTATTGATCTTAATACTGATTGTTTTTCCCATGGACAATTGTACGTTGCATGTTCGAGGGTCGGTAAACCTGACAATCTATTTATATGCAGCGAGAATTGGACAGCGAAGAATGTTGTATATTCGCAAGTTTTACGCAGTTAATTTGTATTTCGGAACCAAATGAAGCGGTTAATTATCCATCTGAATTTTTAAATTCCAAAGATCCTTCAGGGTTTCCACCACACCTGCTACAACTAAAAATAGGCGTACCAATAATACTTTTAAGAAATATCAACCCACCAAAGCTTTGCAATGGCACGCGACTTGCCGTAAAAAAAAAACAATGGAAAACCTAATAGATGCCACAATCTTGACAGGGCCTTATGAGGGTGAGGCTGTTCTTATTCCTCGCATTCCCATGATTCCAACGGATCTGCTTTTTCAATTTAAAAGATTGCAATTCCCAATTCGATTAGCATTTGCAACCACCATCAACAAAGCTCAAGGGCATTCACTAGAAAAATGCGGTATAGATCTTAATACAGATTGCTTTACCAATGTAAAATTGTATGTTGCATCTTTGAGGGTCGGTAAACCTGACAATCTATTTATACGCACAGACAATGGGACAGCGAAGACTGTTGTATATTCACAAGTTTTACGTAGTTAATTTGTATTGTATCTATCTATCTATATATCTATATAAAAACGAGTTGTGTGTATGCATGTTTGTTTGTTTGTAAAAAGAGCGTTTGCATATGACGTCATTATTAGTACATACGGCTTTGTATATGGACAGACAATGGGAAAGCCAAGAATGTTGTATATTCGCAATTTTTACGTAGTTTGAAACACATATATAAATCTATCTATATTCACAGGTGGGACACAGGGACACAACTACAATGGCGCGTAACTAATATGGCGCGTAACGACTTACGCGCGCGGGGGGGCTTGGGGGGGTGCGAAGTGCCCTACCACCCAACAGCTAGTATATATATATATATATATATATACAAATCCCAATCTGGCAGCATAATTATTCAATACCTTGTTCTAACAGAACTGATCATTGAAACATAATCGACCACGTTTCCTACCTAACGTGATAGTTTACTATTGGGGTACAGTTTTGCTTTTAAAACGAAATTATGTGCTTTTCCTTTTTGAGCATTATAACAACATCAAGCAAAAGGAAAGCAAAATCGCTACCAAAACAAATTAGAATTAACCCCACTCTCATGCTTACGTCTCTTTTTTAATTTACTTTATAAAACAAACAAGGAAAACAATAGGGGATTTCTAAGACAGTGAGATTGGCTCAAACCTCAACTGAATATTTTAGTCAAGGGCCATCCTCAGAAAAGACATATAGGCAAAATAAGAATTAGAATGAAATGCAATCTTTTAAACTAAAATTAAAAATTATGACAGTTCCAGAATCATTACTTCAGCGAAGTTCTACCAAGACCTGACTGAACTTATGTTGAACTTTAGGTTCTGATAGAACTTCATTGAAGTAATGATTCTGGGAGTGTTTTATTTTTAATTTTAGTTTCATAGGTTCCATTTCACTTTATGTCTTTTTTTAGTTATATATATTTACAAGGGTCAAAATATTCATTTGAGGTTTGAGCAATTTTCACTGTCTTCAAAATTCTTTATTGCTTAAATCTTGCTTTTTTTTGTGGAATGGTAGTACGTTTCTTCCTCGTTATTTAGTTTATTTTAGTTTCTTTAGACAACTAACTGCAATCACTTTCTGTTTCTGCAGAAAATATGCCTCTAATTGAGATAGAATAGCTCATTTCCAAAACTTCAGTTAGTACTCATATATACACTTTAGGCAGAAAACTTGAATTCGGCCGCTTATGAAAAACATCAAAAGGAAAGACCCAAGCTTACCTCATTGTTTTTAAGTGGCTTGATGAAAATTTCTTTACCACTTATTATTTGTCTTGACGTAAGAGATCTCCGAAATCGAGGACCATGTTCTCGGCTCACTTCAAACTGTTCGAGAGACACATCCAAATGTTTATCTTTCGCTTGAAAGTTACTCAAGATAATCGCGTATAAGCACAAAGTGCATCACGCAAGCACAAAGTAAGGGATAGAACTAAGAAAACTTGATTCAATCTTTATTGCACAAGAATTAATTTATTGATCGAAACTAGTCTATCAGAATTGTAAAACAAGAGCCAAGAGCTCATATGACACTTGTGACGAGGAGGTCAGAAGAGAAAAGAGCTTCTTCCCACCAAGTTTCATTACGATCTCTCCACTTTAAACGTTTTGCAAGATTTCTGGTTTCCCCCTGAAACTCCCCCCAATGTCACTGGATCCGGACGGAATTTAAAATAAGAGCTCTGAGACACAAGTTCATTCTAAATATCAAATTTTATTTAGATCCGATAGCCCGTTCGTAACTTGAAAATGCCTCATTTTTTCTAATTTTTCCGAATTAACTGTCCTTCCACTCCTCCCTCCCCCCAGATGGTCAAATCGGGGAAGCGACTATTTCTTATTTATTCTCGTCGGGTCCCTGATACGCCGCCCAACTTTCAGCGATAACAATATAGATCACGTATCTAGTTTCGGAACTTCTTCATGTAAAAATTAGGGTGGTCCGTCATTCAAACCTGAGAACCTTCGCACCCTAAGCGAGAATCACACCCTTAGACCACAAGCCATACTTAAGAAGAATAATCATTTGCTTTATAGACAAAGTTCTTCTCAACTATGTTGTTCGCTGGCTCCCCCCCCCCTCAGATGGTCAAATTAGGGAAGAGACTATTTCTAATTTAATCTAGTCTGGTTCCTGATTTCGTAAATATGATTTTCCCAAAAGATCCGATCACCCATTCGCAAGATACAGTGATTTTCAAGTTTTCCCAAAATCCTGGTTTCACCGTCCAATTCCCTTCAATGTCACCTGATCTGGTCGAGATTTAAATAGAGAGTTCTAAAGCACAAGATCCTTCTGGATATCAAATTCCATTAAGATCTAATCACCCGTTCGTAAGTTACAAATGCCTAATTTTTCCTAAAATTTTCCAAATTACCCCCCCCCCCCCAACTCCACCAAAGAGAGTGGATCCGGCCCGGTTATGTCACCTATCTTAAACTTGTGCTTATTCTTTCCACCAAGTTTCGTCTTGATCTCTCCGCTTTAAGCATTTTCCAAGATTTGCGGTCCCCCCCCCCTAATGACTCTAGATCAAGTTGGGATATAAAATAAGAGATCTGAGTTTTGAGATCCTTCTAAATATGAAATTTAGTTAAGATACGATCACTCTTTAGTAAGTCAAAAATACCTCCTTTTTTCTAATTTTTTAGAATTCTCCCCCCCCAAATCCTCCAAAGAGAGCAGATCCGTTCCGGTTATGCCAATCCCATATCTAGGACTTGTGCTTATTTTCCCCACCAAGTTTCATCCCCATCTCTCCACTCTAAGCGTTTTCCAAGATTTTAGGTCCCCTTATTCCACTGCTTTGGAGAAGCCGCAAGAAGTCACTGCCAAAATTAAAGCTTTAAATGAAAGATCAGCACTTTTTCGGCTAACTTCTGGGGCAGTTTTAAGGGTAATTTAACAACAGTTTTATGGGTATTGCCCAGACAAAAATAAGGTTAAAGGAAAAATTAAGATACGAAGACAAAACTGACAAAATCAGAGAAACAAACCTTATTTTGATTATATTTTGGTTACCTTTTTGTGAATAGTAATCAACAGCGTGGCCGTTGCCCCCAGACCCATCGAAGAATTTTCTTGAGTGATTGAGTGATTTTCTTTGCACGTAGTTTAGCTTCTAATCGTTAAAACCTCTGTACGAATTTATGAAATCTTATGCGAATATTATGTTGTTAAGCTTTGTGTTCGATTGCTCTTTTCCACGTAGATTAAAGATAATATTAACCAAGCTCTTACAATCGCTATAAAAAAGAATTAAAATGAATTTTAACAAGACCAAATGCAAGTCCACCAAGCCTCTCTTGGTTAGTGAAATTAAAAGGTAAAGAACATGGCATTGGACTTACATTCTCTACCAGAGGGGCTGAATTCCATTTTATGGCCCTTCTGTCTGAAAGTGCAATTTGGGGCCAGCCAACCTGTACTTTTACAAAACTTTCCTATTTACCTTCCCAAGATTTCCTCAGGAATCCCGTTAGAGCAGAGTAAAATCTGGGTAAGGCCTTGAGAGTCATGCCACTGATCCCTCCTTCCTAAATCTTATAACTAGAGACACCAGGAATTGAATCCCCGTCTTCACAGACAAAGGATTTCAACTCTAGCGCGCTAACCACTCGGCTAAGATGGCTCGTAGAACTACTTTACTAACAAGAAAGTAGAATTTTTGTTGATAATGGCTGTTAAGTGAGCTGAACCTTTCATGCTCTTAAGCGACGTGTTTCGATTGATGGCCATTTTTATTAATACAACAATACATCTTTTTTATTAAGATATATCATTAAATTTACGTGTAACTTCCACCTTTTAAGGTTAAAGACAAAAGGGGGTGAATTGTAATACATACTTAAATGGCCCGAGTTTCGACAAGAACAGGCTCTTAGTTTTATTTCTTTTTTTGGAAAGCACAAATGCACAAAAAACGATTTTCCTTTTTTTCCGTTTCCTTTTTCTTTTCTTTTTTAGAGTATATTACCATTTCCATTTTAAACAAAAAGGAGTATTTCCAACTACTCTAGGCTAGTTATAGTACCAATGAATCAATCTAGGCCAGGAAAGCCTAGGATAAGATGAAACAAACCCAGCCTTTAAGAATTGTTCCCCTTACCTTTAAAAATTTATGGAAAATCAGTAAATACAGTAGATGCCTCAACATCCAAACTCTTCACCAAAATCTCTGCTGCTTGTCTTTTACTTTCAATCGACGTTCCATCAACTTCAGAAGTTAGAGGAAGTGACTGTGTCTCTTGAGGTGGGAATAATTTCCTAACTGGTTTCACCGGGGATGTTCTTTTGACAGGTAATTTTTCAAGGAATTTTTGTCTTAAATGTCTGAAGACAGGGGGCGTAGCACAGCCTTTCATAGAATTTTCAACTTTTTCTTCCTTAGTATCACTAACAGAACTGGATTTAACAGTGGATTTTTTTTGTGCTTTGACAGGGGTCAAATAATTTCTAGCCAAAGCTCCAGGTCCATAAAGTCTTCCTATTCGTTGCTCGATAAAATTTTTCTTTCCAGTTGAATGGCTAGTATTTCCATTGTCAGTATCACTTACAGGGGTTACGAAAGGAACTTCTAAGGTCCTAAAATTCCCCTCTTTATGATCTATCCTATTTCTCACTCTACCTCTCTCGGGGATGTAAACTTCATTCACTCTAACTATGGGTATTTCAACACCAGCTTCATCGTTATTGTTATTTAAAAATGATGAAAAAAATGTCTGTCTTTCACTTCTTTCTTTTCTCAAATAACCTCTATCAACACTTTTGCTTCTCAGAGGCCCACTACATTTTGACGGAGGATGAGTTGGATTTCCTCTTGAAAACTTATTATTTAACTCCATAACAGCAACAGGACTAAGAAGGTCACCAAGAATAGTTAACGGAACGGAAGGTATTTCCCCAGGTCTGAGAGGCCTACCATCCCTGCTTTTGTTTAACAGCAAAGGTAACCGGTCTAAACTATTTTCCTGGGACCTTAGTTCTCTTCTGATATCAGAGTTATAACAAGTTAATTCCGAATATCCGTTGACTGAAAAGGAGATGTTGACATATGAGAGAGGGCGTGACTTTTGAGATGTTTGATTAGAGCTCTCCATTAGAAAGTACAATAGATGATTCCCAAACGCGTATGCGTATTCTTTTACCTAAAATAGAATAAACACCATTAGCAATAAAGAAAATCATTATATTTGACTTTTCCCCTAGTTTGGCTCTTTTAAGAACATGTTAAGAGTATAATCACTATTTGTAGTGAAAAAATCCATTTTTACACGAACAGATGAATAAAGAATTTAATTAAAAGGAAGAGGGGGGGGTTCTCTTCGCAAATGAGTATTTTCAAAGTTTTAGTTTAAGTAGGTTCATGTATTACAAACAATAAATAATAATTAACAAATTGCCACGAATATCTGTCAAAGAGTACCCCTGTTTTGTTTGGAGACTGGATGATCGATTTGGAACTCTTAGTGACTCATCTTTCAATCACGATAGAAGGAATGAACCAGGTGAAAAAAAACCTATGGTAATTTTACGAGGTAAAAAGACCCACTTTTGTCATCCAAATACTGCCATTAACTCTAATCAAATAGGTCAATTCTCAAATTTCCGTGTATGAACGGGGCTGTTTCCCCTCAACGTCCCGCTCTTTACGCTGAAGTTTTACTCTTTCTCTCAATTCTACTTTATTAAACAGTAAATAACCTTAGCGTAAAGAGCGGGACGTTGAGGGAGGAAAAGACCCTTTCATACACGGAGTAATTTCTGTTCGTTTTAAGTTTTAACGTCGCTCCTTACTTTCAGTGAAAAAAACTTGTTTTTTTATTTAATTTCTGAACGTTTTTTAATTAATGTATGTTTTTATTTTGGCTCTCCGCAAATGAATAATTAAAACGAAATTTGCGTATTAATTTTTTTTTTTTTTTGCTAAATGGCTTTCTCTTAGTTTTGATAAGATGGTTTTGAGAAAAGGGATGGGAGAGAAGGCCTAGTTGCCCTCCAATTCTTCGGTTGCTTAAAAAGGCAACTAGAATTTTTAATTTTTAACGAAAGTTTTTATTAGTAAAAAATATACATAACTTACAAATTAACTTACGTAACGAACTTCTATATTCGTATATTTCTATTATGTATATGAGGGGGTGCTCATATACACGATACAATTTTCATGTACAATTTTCAGAGCATGGGTGCTCCGAAGAGCGGATGAAGATTTGCTTGTTAATTTTCAGAGAAATTGCCAACAGATTGTTCTGGGTACCCGGATGACAGGCCGTGTTTCAAACAGTAGACTGTACTAAAATTGTGGTTCAATCCCGCTTTCTAGGGCTATAATGAGAAAAAGGTTGAGATGGCTAAAGCAAGTTCTGCGGATGAAAGATGACAGACTGATAAAGATTGTCCTTTTCAACCAACCGTCTAGCGCTAAACAGAAGGCAGGTCATCCGCGGTTGGGGTGAGAGGATGTCATAAAGAAATATTTAAGGGGAATGGGTAATTCCCGGAAGGGTGTTAAGGAGAAGGATTTGAATAGACTGGGATGGTGGAGGAGCGTGCGTAGCCGTTTTTGCCTCAGGCGGCATGGTGATGGGGTGAGTTGTCAATAGTATTAGTAGTAGTAGTCAATAAAGGAAGCACTTGTTTGCTTTTTTTTATTAAAAATTGTTTGACTATCCACTAATCTACCATCTGAAGGGGGGGAGGGATCGGGCGGACGGTTAATCTGGAAAAATTAGAAAAAATGAGGTATTTTTAACTTACGGACGGGTGATCGGATGTTAATGGAATTTGATGTTTAGAAGGATATCGTGTTTTAGAGCTCTTATTTTAAAACCCGACCGGATTCAGTAAAATTGGGGGGAGTTGGAGGGAGAAACCTAAAATCTTGAAAACGCTTAGAGTGGAGGGATCGACATGAAACTTGATGGAAAAATATGCACAAGTCCTATATGTGTGATTTGCATAACCTGAACGAATTCGCTCTCTTCGGGGGTGTTAGGGGTGGGGGATTAATTCTGACAAATTGAAAAAAATGAGGTATTTTAACTAACGAAGGAGCGTTTGGATCTTAATGAAATAGTATATTTAGAAGGACCTCGTAACTCAGATCTCTTATTTTAAATCCCAACCGGATCCAGTGTCATTGGGGGACATTGTGGGGGGGGGGCCTGAAATCTCGGAAAACGCTTAGAGGCGAGGGATCAGGATGAAACTTGATGGGAAGAATTAGCACAAGTCCTAGGTTCGTGATTGACATAACCGGACTGGATCTGCTCTCTTTGGGGGAGTTTGGGGGCAGGGGACCTAATTCGGTAATTCGGAAAAACTAGAAAAAATGGCCCAAAATCTTGGAAAACGCTTATAGTGGAGAGATCGGGATGAAACTTGGTAGGTAGAATAAACAAAAGTATTAGATACGGTGATTGACGTAAACAGACTTGATCCACTCTCTTTTGGGGAGTTAGGGGGGGGGTTCCAGTGCTTTGACGAATTCAGTGCTTCTGGACGTGCTAGGACGACTAAAGTTTGCGTTTTGTCCCAGATGAAGTAAGTGCGTCATATAGGTATGTCATTGCTGGTCATTTGATTAGAAATGGGTTTTCTACATGGAAAATAATAATGGAGAAATTTGAACACCTTAGAAAATCGTTAATTATGGAGATTCCAGATTAAGAACAAATTATTCCATGAAGATAATGAACAATAGAAAATGCTCAGTTGATAAAGATATGGAGACATTTAGACAAATTTAAGCATCAAAAAAAGACCCAGACTTGAGCCACTGATAGAAGCTATAATTTTCAGTTATTCAATCTCACTTTCTAGTCAGCCATGTAAAAATAGGATTGGAACTTTGGCTCATTAGCGTCCAGATTAGAGTTGGAACAAGCTCAAGTACTGTGTAACCTAGCCCACAGAGTAAAAGTTTTCCAAAAAATACAATAGAAACCCTAAATGCGGTTGTCAGTAGCTTTTTGCCCCAATGTGCAATCGAAAATTTTGCTTCACTGGCAGTTTCTACCAACAAGGCTGAAAGGACCTTTTCCACGTTAAGAAGAGTGAAAAGATTTCTAAGGAATTGAATGGCATATACTTAACTAAATGGCCTTGCAGGTTAGAACATTCACGGTGATGTATCCTGCAATACAGAAGAGGTGATAGATACTCCTGCAGTAAGTGGGCCAAGAAAACTAAATTTGCTTTTATGAAAGGAAACCATTGTTTTTTACATCTTGTCATGTAGTATAATTGTTTTACTGAAATTGAATGCGTTTTTATAGCCAAATCGAATCTTTTATTCGTATTTATTCTTAGAAAAAAATCACAGTAATAATAATGAGCTAGTCTTTCAATTTACCGTAAACTGACTGACATCAACCGTTATTTGTCTTTTGGATCGAATCACACAATCCAAGGTAAGAGGGGTATAGTTATTTTTTTAGTTGATAGTCTTAGAATGGGGAAAGTCTAGAAAGCCACCAAAGCTTACTTCTCTGTGAGTATATCCTCCTGCTGTTGCTAAGGCAGGGACTAAAACAACCCTGTTTTCTCCTGGAAAATGGATTGGTTTTTCCAGGAGAAAACAGGAGAAAACAGGAAAAAACAATGGTACTGTCATGGGAAAAGCTTACTTCTCTGCGATTATATCCCCCTGTTGTTGCTAAATCAGGGACTAAAACAGCACTTCCCCTTTAGGTTTATCTAATATTCTTATGAAAAACCTTGATTATGCCCATGACGACAAACACATTAGAGCAAACAGAAATGGCCAAGGTCAACCTTCTGTCACCTACTTCTGTTCATATTGCTCAATGTATTCGGCTGCTTGGTTGTTCGGCCCTCCACATGATATGATCATAGGTCTATTACAAGCCAAGCTCACTTCTTTTTATCGCTTTTCTTTCTCAACCACTAAACGGAATAAAATTTTCATTTTTTCAGTTTTTTATAGCGATTCGCAAATGAAAATATAAATATTAACTGTATATAATTGCCACCCTCCAAAATTCATTGTGGCAATCCTTAGTCAAAGTTAACTCAAATAATTCAGAAATGAGATTGGGTGTGGTGAGGTGAGGTCGTCGCCTCTTATACATGATAGACTCAGGCTCTAAGATTTAATGTCGCGTTTTGTGTTCTTTTAAAATAAAATGCCTGTTTTGTTTCATAAGAGGTAATGGTAACCATTCAGTGTTACAAGATCAAAGCCTGTCTTAAGTAATTGCATATCCTATATACCATATTCAACATACACACTTTAGCATTTCAAATTGATGGAAAAGCTGGAAAAAGGCTTTCTCTTTCAAATATGTAAAAATATGAAAAACTACCGAACATAGCTGAAAACATAGCTTCAATATGATATTTAACATAAAAGAAAACAATTTTACTCAAATGAAAGCCAAGACTGATATTGAAATTTTAAACAAACTGAAATTATTCCAAATAAACACTGGAACCGTCGGGACTGAACAAATGTATTTTTGAACTACTATAAGCCTAAGAGTAAAGAGCTATAAGCCCTTTGGTTACTAAGGCCAGGGTTCTTTCTTCATTAGGTTGAAGCCATTATTCAAAGCATACAATTAGTTTCAGCTTTCTTAATTCAAGATGTGCTAAATTGTTACCATCACTTCCAATCGAATACAAAATAATTCTTTGACTGAAAGTAAAAACCGACATTGAATCTTAAAACGAAATATGAAATCGAGATCACTTTCTTCGTTAGTTTCGCCGTTACTTTGAAAACAATTGGGCAATATGTTTGTACATTAGGGATGGGGGGGGGTAAAATATTACGGGTTTGCACGTACAATGGGCTAAGTTCAATTATTATGCATATTATAAAATAAGAATTGTTTTCTAACTTCAAACTGAGCAAATTCTTTACCTCCACTCCCATATCATAATATGCAAATATATAGCCCCAACTTCCCTTTTATTCTGTCACTTGTCTTGCCCCATGCTAAGCTGAAAGAAACTAGCGAAAGAAACCAGTTCTACAGTGCTTCAATGAACAAAGAACTTGAGTGTCGGCACTTTAGCCCCTTTGTAAGCTCAAAAAGGGAATTTGCTCCAGAAGAAGTAATTGAATTTGGAAAAAGTATGAATGAGGCATCAACTGATCTATTCACTTTTTCTTGCCTTAATTATCTGAGATTGTATTTATTTACCCTATCCCCTTCTCATACGAAAGTCAAAGTAGTCATTCTACATTAGTTTTAACTTTCTCCAATAGTTTACAATAAACAGAAAAAAGATACTAGCCATTAAGACTCAAATATGAATATTTTCACCTTATCTTCTTCTCTCAACCAAACAAATTAAACCAAACAATTCTCTGAACAAATAAATCAAGAAATAAAATTTACCTTGTCAGATGTTGCCTTCACGAAAATTCAAATCAACTGGATCAGAAAATTGTATATGACAAAAGAGATTTTTTTTTTCATTGAATCGGATCTGGGATATTAATCGATTTAACTGCTCAGCGCATACAGACACAGCAATCGAAATTAAAATCAAAAGAAAGAAAAAAAATATTATAGTCATCACGATGCTTAGACTTTTTTTTGCATAAATTTTTAAAACATCTGCCTTTGAGTGAAAAGTAAAGGTACATTTTTTAGCCTGAACCGATCTAAAATATGAGTTTTTATTAATTAATTAGTCAATTGACGATCAAAATACAAGGCTGTATCCCAGGGAGGGGGGTTAGTTCGGGGATTTGATCCCCCCTCTTGAAACGTTATCCATACTTATAAAAACGTGAACAAAAAGAATATAAATACATTTTTAATGCATTTTTTAAAGTTTTTCTCGGCTGCCCCCACAACTCCCCCTACTCTGCGAAAAATTTTGGAAACGACCTTGTCAACACAATCACCTGACGTAAAATTTATCGAACAGTTCGTGGTAACAAATCAAACAGTTCCTGGTAACGAACTGTAAAAAAGGAGCGACCCGACTCAATAGTAAACGAAAGTCTATTTAATAGTAAACGCTGAAAAGTTTTTTATTGTTTTAAAAAGTAGAGTTGTGAGAAAGGGTCGATCTTTACCGTAACAAGCGAGGTGTTGAGGAGGGGACAACCCCTTTCATATACAGAATTATCTCTGATCGTTTTAAGTTTTAATTTCGCTCCTTAATTGCAGTTAATAGATCCAAAATTATAAAGACTTTCTTAAATAAATACCAGTATACAATATTAAATTGTCAATTCATATTCTTTTTTCCCCAGTAATTTTGGTTATGATGGTGATGATGGTTATGATGATTTGGGATGATGGTGATTTTTTTTTCCTTTTTTTTTTATGGAACTTGGTATTTACCAAGTGACATATAGCGATCGCAAATTTTGTCGGTTGGTCCCGGTTTTGCTAGTTTTGGGAACTTCCAGATTAGCTAGGACGATGAAATTTGGCAGGCGTATCAGGGACCAGACCAAATTAAATTAGAAATAGTCGTTTCTCCGATTCTACCATCTGGGGGAGGGGGGATCGGGCGGACGCTTAATCTGGAAAAATTAGAAAAAAATGAGGTATTTTTAACTTACGAACGGGTCATCGGATATTAATGAAATTTGATGTTTAGAAGAATATCGTGTTTTAGAGCTCTTATTTTAAAACCCGACCGGATTCAGTAAACTTGGGGGGAGTTGGAGGGAGAAACCTAAAATCTTGAAAACGCTTAGAGTTTAGGGATCGAGATGAAACTTGATAGGAAAACATGCACAAGTCCTAAATGCGTGATTGACATAACCTAAACGAATCCATTCTCTTTGGGGGTGTTAGGGGTGGGGGGTTAATTCTGACAAATTGGAAAAAAATGAGGTATTTTAACAAACGAAGGAGTGATTGGATCTTAATGAAATTGTACATTTAGAAGGACCTCGTAACTCAGATCTCTTATTTTAAATCCCAACCGGATCCAGTGTAATTGGGGGACATTGTGGGGGGCGGAGCCTGAAATCTTAAAAAACGCTTAGAGGCGAGAGATCAGGATGAAACTTGATGGGAATAATTAGCACAAGTCCTAGGTACGTGATTGACATAACCGGACCGGATCTGCTCTCTTTGGGGGAGTTTGGGGACAGGGGACCTAATTCGGTAATTCAGAAAAACTAGAAAAAATGCCCAAAAATCTTGGAAAACGCTTATAGTGGAGAGATCGGGATGAAACTTGGTAGGTAGAATAAGCAAATGTTTTAGATAAGGTGATTGACGTAAACAGACTGGATCCACTCTCTTTGGGTGAGTTAGGGGGGGTTCCATTGCTTTGACGAATTCAGTGCTTCTGGACGTGCTAGGACGACTAAAGTTTGCGTTTTTTCCCAAATGAAGTAAGTGCGTCACATAGGTATGTCATTGCTGGTCATTTGATTAGAAATGGGTTTTTTACATGGAAAATAATAATGGAGAAATTGGAACACCTTAGAAAATCGTTTATTATGGAGATTCCAGGTTAAGAACAAATTATTTCATGAAGATAATGACCAATAGAAAATGCTCAGTTGATAAAGATATTGAGACATCTAGACAAATTTAAGCATCAGAAAAAAGAGCAAGGCTTGAGCCACTGATAGAAACTATAATTTTCAGTTATTCGATCTCACTTTCTAGTTAGCCATGTAAAAACAGGATTGGAGCTTTGGCTCATTAGCGTCCAGATTAGAGTTGGAACAATATCAAGTACTATGTAACCTAGCCCACAGAGTAAAAGTTTTCCAAAAAATACAATAGAAACCCTAAATACGGTTGACAGTAGCTTTATTTGTTGTTCTTTTTATTTACTATTCCGAGGGGTGATCGTATTGAAATAACAGTCATAGAAGATCGGGAGGGGTCCCATTCGAACGAAAATTAAAAGTTCTATTGCCCTGTTTAAGTGACCAAAAATATTGGAGAGTAACTGGCCCCCTTCCCACGCCCATTTTTTTCCCACAATTATCTGATAGAGATATTGAGATAGCTTTTTTGTTTAGTATAATTGAAATAACTAGAGGTAAAATGACCCCCGCAGTCTTTGGGGAGAGGCCTGTAAGCTATGAATTTTGACCATTGTTTATGCATAGAATTTTTTGTTGCGATGTATACAGACATTAATTTTATTTTGGGGTGGGGGTATTTTGTGCTTGGGGTTGATTTTCATTGGGGGAATATCCCTCAGGGAAAAAATCTCGGGGGTGGTGGTGGTTAAAATTCGGGGGGATATTTAAACCCTGGGGAATTTAACAGAATTCCTGTACAGAATTCTTTTTAATTGTCTTACATTATCTTTGTCAACTCAATTTTGCATGTGGATATGTTCCAGGGAATTATCCAGGTGCCACTACCTACGCGTTTTGGTTTCCAGTAAAAATCCTATGGAAGGGGCTATTTCCAAATTGATCGGTAAAACCATTAGCAATTAAAGTCTTTTACAAATGAAAGTATGGCCAGGATAATTTTTCAGACTCAACTGTCTGCAATAAATTTTACGGGGAGGGGGATTTTCAGCGAGGATGGAATTGTCTGGAGGGGACTTACCGGGGCGGGGGGTTACTTTATGCTGGATGCATTTCTTACGAAATCTTTTCTGATTGGGGGGAGGGGTAAATTTTTGAAGGCTGAGCCGATATATTTTCAGTTTCGTTTTCAGTTTTTGCTATAAAGACATGTTGTCAGTTTTGTTTTCAATTTTTGCTATAAAGACATTTTTTCAGTTCTGTTTTCGATGTTTGCTATAAAGACTGCTCAAAATATCATTTTTAAAGCAAAAATAGTCAAATATTGACATAATTAATAATTTTATAGTCGCACCACCTTATAAGATCTCACGCTTGACAAATTTCATCAAATTTCTTTAACGGTATTCTTTCTTATAGTCCAGTTTCATTATTAATTGTCTTCTTGCAGTAGGTGCTTTGCCATCACCAGAACTAGGACCATGAGGACCATTAATCTCAGATTCAGGTGTTACGTAAGAATTTGTCGAGCCATAAGCTCCCCAGGCTCACGGCTATTGTTGATGACAACTCCCTATTTGCTTACAGAATTGTTTTTTGTCCTTAAAAACTTTCTTGTAGTACGAAATAAAGTCTCCTAAACATTTTATATGAATATTTCTGTACATATTTTTGTTCTTTGATAAACATAATTTCCCCAATATCTAACTCATTTTTGAAAAATATATGAACGTTGCCCCGTTTACCCCTTCACCCACAGTTTTAAGGACCCGTCTTCCTCCCATGTAGTAATACAATTCCTATAGTTAGGTTGTATGCTTCAGAAAACGACCCTGACACGTGCTATACAAGGTTTTCAAGTCATTTAATCTGTTATTTCCCTAGCAGTGATATTTAAAAAAAATCATCAAATGTGATACTCTTTCATCTGGTTATTCTGGGAAAAATTTATAAATACAGCTCAAAAATATTATTCAGATATAACAAAAATGACTCTTCCTTCAGAAATTCAAGTACCTTCCTGACCTAACCTAACCTGACCTTTGCTTGAAATCTACCACCTCTTGTAGCTCCTTTACCATTGAACATTTTAAGAATCCTATAAATATATTTAAACTAGGTTAAATCAAATGGAAAGACTGAATAACCCAGGGACGGATCCAACCTTTCGTTGAAGGGGGGGGGGATTCTTACCGAAAACATCAGCCACAAGGCTGACTTTATTTTTCAGGTTCCAAGTTCCCCTGGCGGTCTCTTCTTTAACGAAAACCTGGTTTTCATATATTACAATAATGATTACAAAAACTGTACTTGATCAACTGACAACTGTTTACAAGCAAAATTCAAGCTTCCTGGCTCCACTGTTCGCAAACCTGTCGATTTCTCTGTCAATTCTGATATCGATGTCGTGGTGCACATTAAGGAGGGCCAAACCACTGAGTCTAGTTTGCCCCATCTGTTCTCTGAGCCAGGTTTTCAGTTTGCGTAAAGTTGAGAAGCTACGTTCGGCAGATGCCACGCTCACTGGAAGAGATATAAAAATATCAAGAAGTGAGCTGACATCAGGATATAGGTGTCTGTCCCATTCCTTGGCAGTTTCTTCCACTGAACTAGGAAAAATACCTCCTTCTCTCTTAACCCGAAGCCATCTACTTCTCGACACATGCATCTCTGCCAAAATAAGTGTTGCCCAGGTAGACGGCGCGGTTAAGCCGAGAAGTTGACCGTACATGCTACAGATCTCTTTGACGGAATATTGCAGCAAATCATCAGTACAATTCCCAATATTTGATGGCAGCACTACGGTTAACCAGAAAGAGTTCATCGTGTCTCTTGAGAATCAGCTCTTTTAGTCACTTATGACTGAGTCAAGAATAGGTATAAAAACAACATGTCGATAATATACTTCAGGCGTAGTATGAGGAGAATTATTTCGATGAACCTGTCTTTGTGCAATCCTTGGAACTTTAACAGCCAATTGGATTTTATCTGACAATTCTTTTACTTGCTCGAATGCTAATGCGAACTCTTCGTCACATGTTTCCCGTCGCTTTGCTAGAACATCCAAAAGATCGGAAACGTGGCCATAGACACCACCCAAGTCCAAAGTCTTCTTCTGGAATAGTCTACTAAGAGGCAAGGTTAGAGCGCAAATACTGTGTAGACACTGAAGGGAAACCACGAATTTACACTATGTAACGCTGTGACAAGTGTCTTTGTCTTTGGAGCGGTCGCTGATTCACTCCAGTGACTAATTTGTTCCAGAGACTGGATGATTTTTGGAAGTTCGGACACAAACTGAATAAGTGACTTTTGTCGCTCGATACACCTTGTCTCGCTGATTCCAATGAGCTGAGCTTTTAGAACCTTAGCCAAGACGTAATCTCTCTTCGCAGATGCATTAAAAAAAATGCAACAACTTCTTTTATAATGCCTATGGCATTTCTGATGCTCGAAACACTGAGTTTCTTGGCAAAGAAAGGTTCAGGGCGTGGTTAAAGTAGGGACAACGAGACGTATTTTTAGCCTTTTTCTGAATTTCAACTACAGCACCAAAGTTATTTGATTCCATCAGTGCACACCCATCCGTACCGATTCCAACATAGTCAAGTAAAGTCAAACCCATTTCTTCTCAAAGGCTTATAAGTAGCTGGCCAATAACTTTTCCGTTGACAGTCGGCTCTTTGTCTGCAGTGGAAGGCTCAAAGGTGGCATGATGAACGTCAACAAAACCTATGAAGTCCTCGTGTATATGGTTATCGAAGGCATAGCAGAGAGCTAAACTAAGTTGCGATGAATGTGACACATTTGTTGTCTCATCGAAAATGATGCTGTAATACCTTGCTGACTTTACTCGTTCTAGAATGACACCTATAACTTCTTTCGCACAACACTCAATCAATTGGTTTTGAGTTGTTTTGCTGATGTAGGTAGCATTTTTCCCTGATGTTTTCAGTTGTCCTTATGGCTGCTCAGGGGAATATTCTGCCTTCCTAGAAATATGATTGTTTCTAGAATCGGATTAAGCCTCTCACAGTTTTCTTTTACTTGCTTCATTCGCTGTTCGTTGCTGCGATTATTCATAGATTTGTGCGGAGAATGGTAGGCTCTTAGAAACGACTTTCCAGCCTCTACAGCGTCATGATGGTACTGGGAAGTATCATGTACTGTCAGGTCTCCATCTTTTCCCAGTAACTTAGCAAATTTTGTGATAGGCTTTGTGACCAGCTTTTGTAGGAGAACCTGTCTGTTTGAACCCCGCTAGCCCCAGTTACAAAAAGAGAGCAGTATTTGCAAAAAAGGCCTCTCTGGGCAGCAGAATATACAAGCCAGTGGAAACTCTGCAAATGAGAATCGTTCAAGTGCCTTTTTTCGTCTTTCCCCCGCTTTAAATGAACAGAATACGGCATTTGGCATCCAATCAGGAGTTTCCGTGGCCTCTCCAGAAGCTCGCAATTTGTTTGGTCGTCAACGGCATGTATTGTACCGATGTGGATCCCAATATTGTTTTCCAGAAAAAGGGTAGGGGGCGGGATGTTGTTTGATGATCACTCTGAACACTAACAGGGTTAACAGAAGATTGTAAAATGTTTGGAATTTGCAATGGAATTTGCCCGTGTTCGCCACTTCCAACAGAACTAATTGAAGAGCTACTTGCTGTTACAGTTACACTATCCCTTCTGCGATACTTTGAAATGACAAAGCTATCAAGAATCTTTTGTCCGTGTTTTCCCAACATCAATATCGCTTAAACGACGAAAATCCTCGTGACACATGCACATTCAAATTTCATTATACACTGGAACGAAATGTTTGTTTTGACACTTCAGGTCCGGTTGCAGTGCACAACCCCACTTCCAATGTTTACATCAAACAGGGAAGCAAGAACTAGCTAAAATTTACGGGGTGAACTGTTGCTATGCTATCAGGTGACAAAAAAATACTCGAGGCTAGCTTGATAGTGGAAAAGCTGTGGAATGAACGCAATGTTAAAAGGTTTTATAGTCTAGTTACAATAGTTAGAACATGCGTTAATGCAGACTTCCGTAAGTGCAGTAAAAAAATATGGCCCGTCTAGAGGGGGGGGGTCGATCTTCCCCCTCCCCCTCCACCTGGATCTGCCCCTGGAATAACCATCCCTAATAAAAAATAACTCATTAAGTAACTAATTCATTTGTCCTTAATTCATTAGTTTAGCTACTTGTATTATTATAAATAAACCATTTAATAATATTATTTAATTGAATAATTTATTCTAGTGATTTCTATTTGATATCCAGAACAGTACATAGTTTTCTTAGTATACTTCTCTTGACCCTAAATTTAAAATACATCGATTTTGCCAATATACACACATCAATTTCGCTAATACATACAACAGTTTCCATCACATCAATTACAATACATCGATTGCCAGAGAAATAGAAATTGGATTATACTCAACAATATATTTTTAAGGCAAAATTCCCAAAACAACCCCTAAATTCTAAAATTTCACTTATCTATCGAAAATGTTGTTGCTCTAAAAGCAAACTTCAGCAGGATCATGCAATATTAAATCCGTATGGAATAAGGCCATGTCCAGAGGGGTAGGGGGTTTGAACCCCCCCCCCATTTCCCACCAAAAGAAAGGTTTGTCCGACTCGAAAAACGTAAGAAAAATGAAAAAAAAATATGTTTTTAAAGTTTTTTTTTTAATAAGCTTAATTTCTTTTTCAATAAGAAAAAATTCCTTTGTGACCCCCCCCCCCCCTCCCACAAAAAAAATAGATACAGCCCTGGTATAAAAACATGATAATAACTTTTCGAGCACCCAGCACAGAATTTCTGTATTTCAGCTTAATTTCCGGAACGATTCTGAAATGTCGATTGTCAAATCCCGAATTTCTATTTCTTTACTATGAAATTTTAATTTTGGCAAAACATTCATAAGAACTTAGAAGATGAGAGAAAATCATACTTGAGATACAACTTTGGGACAATTATTTCCATGTTTTTAATAACTTTTGTAATTGATATTTATTGGTGTTCCAAATTTTATACCCAGCGCATAACTGAAAAGTCTAGCTTCGATTGGATTCATAGGCAAAGGAGAGGGAGGGAAAGAGAGGAGATTCGAATCTTTTCAGCAGCACATCCCTAAGAACGGATAAATTGAACTTGCCCAAACTTGATAGTAAATTCGAGTTAGGGTCCCGGTTAGGCCTTTGGATATTTAGACGTACTACGATCTTTAAGGAGGAGGAGGGGAGGAGGGGCAGTGAATGAGAGTAAATTATTATCATTAGTAGCAAGCGTACCAGAACAAATTGTCGGATCCAAACTAAACTTGAGGAATAATGAGGGGTAGTGGCCAACTTGCACCTAATGAGATCCAGCCAAAATTTTCCAGAGAAAAAGAGGGGGAACATCCCTAAATTCTTCTCAAACGAAGGGCCTATCTTATTCAAATCGAGCATGGTGTTATGTAAGAGCATGGTGTTATGGTGTTATGAGAACAGTAGACACAAAAAAGCGGTGTCTGGTATATTATAGTTCAATTACGATGGCGAGTATATTGTCATAGAATTGAATTTGCAAGACATAAAAAAATTAAAGTTCTTCGAAAAATATACATTTCTTTGATAAATCTACAGATTTAATTAGGACAACTACAGCCTATTTTACTGAAATTAATGCTCTATTTTAATATTCTTTTTTTTTTTATTATGAAGAGTGAAAAATTTGACGATCAAAGCGTTGCTTTAGTGGCCTATGATATCCAAGCTAAAAAAGTTTTGGATGTTTTAAGTTATGTTGAATAATGTAGTACTGAAGATTACATTTTTTTAAAACTCATCTTGAACTACTAAGGCTTCCACCTATATAAGTCTTTAAAACTGTATAGTATGAGTGCTAAGGGGTACCAAATTGGGACAAAAATACCTCTCCCCCTCCTAAATTTCAAAATAGCCTTTTTGGTGTCTTGATGTTATAAAATTTAAAATATGTCTACCACTGCTCCAAAAATTTCAGTGATTTGGCTAGTACGTGAATGATAAGCCTAAGTTATGTGCTAAGCCTGCTGCAAAAAGTCCATATGAAAATCATTCTGTTACAGTAGAGATTACACATCCTGCTACCCTAAAAGAGAAGCAAAATAATCATTTCTGACTTCTCACTAGCTCTTGCAATTACCAATTAGATGTTTCCATTCCAAAAAGGACCCAATATCATGTCTTTGCGGTTACAATTTATTGAAATAGCAATTATGCATAAGAAAGTAAATCTCAGAAAGACCCAAATTTTTTTGGCAGAATCTGCTCAAAAACTTAAGCTAGTATTTATTTAAATGAACCGTTAAAGCTGCCGTATTAAGCTAAATAAAAATTAATTTATTTATCATATCAGTTCTGGTACTTTGCAAAATAAAAAATAAGGTCATATACCAGTGACCAGCGTTGAAAAAAATATTATTTGGCTTTAGACCAGTGGTTCTCAACCTTTTTCAATTTTGGGCTATAACCCACCTAGGCATTTCTAATATCCTTATACCCCCCCTCCAGGTATTTAACTTTTGTTGTTAAAATTTTTACGTGTATTCACCTGAACGAAGGATAAAAGGCAATTAACTTTGTAAGTTTCTTTCGACTCGGACCACTAGGTATATTTTATCTTAATGACAAATTTGTTTCAATACAGCGTTTTTTATACAATGTATATCGTCAATGCAATAGTATAATCTATGTCTTTAGTAAATTTTATATGCTTTAGCTTTATTTTATTGCCTCACGCGTAATGATTTTTACCAAAAGGGTGCTATTTACAATTTTGAATCAAAAGGAAACTACTTTTAAATTATTTTAAAATTTACTTCCACCGATAGCCAAACAAAGACCTAGACTGGTCCAATCTAAGTGATAAATTTGGTTCAAAATAAGACCCCCTTCAGTCGCTGATAGGCAGAACTCTGTAGTAAAATGTTTTGATCTCAAAGGTACTTACAAATTCTTTAACTTCATTATAAAAGTGTTAGCGAAATTAGTGGTTCAGTCTTTCCTAAAAAAAATAAACAAACAAAAAGACAACAACAAACAAATCGATGTAAGAGCCTGGCTTTGAACCTGATTTAACAAAAGAGGAAAAAAAAGTAAGAAAAAATAGTAAATACAAATATTGGAAAATTTTCAGTTATGTTTGGCTCAAAGTATATTACTAATTAATCAAATAATAATTCTTATTTAAAATTAATTATTCTATAATTTCGTGAATGCACAATTTTCATTCCCTTTATTGAAATAGTTTCACGATTTTTCCTGTAAATTCGGTTATCGCCTAATTAGTAAGTCTTCCAAGTTTGCGTCAATGGACTAGCTCTGAAATCAGATTTGTGGTAACAAACTGTAAATCAAGAGCAGCTTCTACCCAAAACTCTAAATATATATATATATAAATATATATATATATATATATATATATATATATATATATATATATATATATATATATATATATATATATATATATATATATATATATATATATATATATATATATATACAGAAAATTTTCAGGGGGAGAAGGAGGGATTCCCTCTTATAATTCGTAAAATAGTCTTAAAATAATAAAAAAATAGGCTTTTCAACTGAAATTGAGGAGTAAAATTAAAACTCAAAATGAGAGTTTTTATTGTATGTATTAGGGGGCAGCCTCTTCCTCGTCCCTCGCTCTTTACTCAGAAGTTTGACTTTTTTTTCCTCATTACTTAATAATGATTAAATAAAAAAAGACAAGTTTTTTGAAATAAACATAAGGAGTGACATTTAAACTTAAAACGAACAGATATTACTCCGTATATGAAAGAGGCTTTTCCTCCTCGACGCCCCGCTCTTTACACTAAAGTTTTTTCTTGTTT
This sequence comes from Artemia franciscana, assembly GCF_032884065.1. Lineage (NCBI taxonomy): Eukaryota > Metazoa > Arthropoda > Branchiopoda > Anostraca > Artemiidae > Artemia > Artemia franciscana. Next base: position 59,083,391 of record NC_088863.1, on the reverse strand, counting down.
TAAAAAGTAAAGTTGCGAGAAAGAATCAAACTTTAGCGAAAGGAGCGGGGTGTCGAGGAGGAAAAGCCCCTTTCATATACAGAGTAATTTCTGTTCGTTTTAAGTTTTAATGTCGCTCCTTACTTTTATTTCAAAAAACTTCTTTTTTTTATTTGATTTCTGAAAGTCTTTAAATTAATGCATGTCTGAATTTGGCTTTCCGTACATAAATTACTAAAATGAAATTTGTATATTAATTCTTTTTTTGGCTAAATGGCTTTCTCTTAGTTTTGATCAGACGATATTGAATGAATAATAAACTAATCAGACGATTAGTAAAAAATATACGTTACTTAAGAATTAAGTTACGTAACAAACTTTTATACTCTTATATTTTTAATTATATATATGAGGGGGTTTGTCCCCTCGTTAATACCTCGCTCTTCACACTAAATCTTAAGTTTTGTCCCAATTCTTTAAGAACAACCCCTGAATCAGAAAGGTCGTAGAATAAATAGTTGAAATTACTAAACATAATTTAGCATAAAGAGCGAAGTATGTATCTCCTCCTAAATACCTCACTCTTCATGCTAAAGTATTTTTAGAACCCCTCATATGCGCAATAATCTCTGTTCGTTTTAAGTTTTAATGCTTCTCCTTACTTTCAATTGAAAAAACCTTTTTATGTTTATATTTTCATTGTTTTTTTAATAGTAATGCTAGAAATTCCCGCGACCTTTTCATTGAATTTCTCTTCCCCCATGAAATATTCCTCCAACGAAAGATCTTCCAATATAGCCCCCTCCCTTAAGTGGGTTGGTGCGCTGGATTCAGGATCCTGTGTCTGAGAGGACGCGGGTTCGAATCCCGGTGTACCCAATGCTTCAGTTTGGGACGCGGGTCAGTGGCGTGATCCTGTAAGCTTAGCCAGAGTCGAACCAGCTCTAAATGGGTACCTGGAGAAATCTGGGGAAGGTAAACAGGAAGGGTGTGCGAAAGCACAGGTTGGCTGGCCCCCAACCCCCCATTGCACTTCCTGGCTGAAGGGCCAAGAAACGGAGATCAGCACCGCCGGTACGGACTGTAAAGTCTAAATGCCGCATCCTTTACCTTTTTTACCCCTCCCCTGAACCCCACACCCAAACCAAAATCTCTTCTTCTTGAAAGAGAAGGAGAAAAAAAAAATATAATAATAATTGATTGTTAGACAAATTCTTATTTTATTATTTTTTTTATTTATTTATTTATTTTAGAGATCCTTCTATAACCAATGGTAAAAAAAATTAAATATTACTGCTATTTTACTTAACCTGTCGTATAATTCACAACAAGTTATATAATCGCAAATAATAAACGTTTAAATAAATATCACTAATATACATGTAAATTAAATGACATAAAATCCAAACATAATACAATTTGAGGTTCAGTTGGGTGTGGGGTTCAGGGGAGGGGGCTATATGAGAGGATCTTTTGTTGGAGGAATATTTCATGGGGGAAGAGAAATTCAATGAAAAGGTCGAGGGAATTTCTAGCATTACTATTAAAAAAAAAAAAAAAAATGAAAATATAAACATGAAAAGGTCTTTTCAATTGAAAGTAAGGAGAAGCATTAAAACTTAAAACGAACAGAGATTATTACGCATATGAGGGGTTCTAAGAATACTTTAGCATAAAGAGCGAGGTATTTAGGAGGAGATAAATACTTCGCTCTTTATGCTAAATTATTTTTAGTAATTTCAACTATTTATTCTACGGCCTTTCTGATTCCGGGGTTATTCTTAAAGTATTGGGACAAAACTTAAGATTTAGTGTGAAGAGTGAGGTATTAACGAGGAAGCAAACCCCCTCATATATATAATCAAAAATATAAGAGTATAAAAGTTTGTTACGTAAGTTAATTCTTTCGTTACGTATATTTCTTACTAATAAAAACATTCGTTAAAAATTAAAAGTTCTAGTTGCCTTTTTAAGTAACCGAAAGATTAGAGGGCAGCTAGGCCTCCTTCTCCACCTCTATTTTTTCAATATCGTCTGATCAAAACTAAGAGAAAGCCATTTAGCCAAAAAAAGAATTAATATGCAAATTTCATTTTAATAATTTATGTACGGAGAGCCAAATTCAGACATGCATGAATTTAAAGACTTTCAGAAATTAAATAAAAAAAAACAAGTTTTTTGAAATGAAAGTAAGGAGCGACATTAAAACTTAAAACGAATAGAAATTACTCCGTATATGAAATGGGTTGTCCCCTCTGCAATCCCTCGCTCTTTACGCTAAAGTTTGACTCTTTGCCACAATTCTACTTTTTAAAACAATTAAAAGCTTTAGCGTAAAGAGCGGGGGATTGCGGAGGGGACAACCCATTTCATATACGGAGTAATTTCTGTTCGTTTTAAGTTTTAATGTCGCTCCTTACTTTCAGCTAAAAAAATCAGATTTCTATTTAATTAAATAAAAACACAAAAACAAGTTTTTTTAGCTGAAAGTAAGGAGCGACATTAAAACTTAAAACGAACAGAAATTACTTCGTATATGAAAAGGGCTGGTTCCTCATCAACGCCCCGCTCTTTGCGCTAAAGTTTTGTACTGCTTTAAAAAGCAGAGTTGAGAGAAAGAGTCAAACGTAAATAAATAAATTGAAAATTTGTATTATTGCTCATCAGCTGTGTTGGTTTGGGGGATTCCAGAAGCCTGAGAAAATTACATTTCAATTCCCAATTAGTCTAAATCTACATGGGCTTTCAGATAAATATAGGAAAGGGGTATAAGGGGAGGAATTAATTCTTATATATATATATATATATATATATATATATATATATATATATATATATATATATATATATATATATATATATATATATATATATATATATATATATATATAGATATATCCCTTGGGGGAGGAATTAAGCTATCCTCTCTTTCTATTTAGAATAAACGTGAATAAATAAGAATACAATAACATTTACGGTAGAATTATAGTTAATTGACTTCTTGTTATCTTGGAAAGGGTTTAGGTTAGGAAAACGAAACTTTCAGGGATGCGTCTAGAGGCTAAAGTATGTCCTGGGAAGGTATTTTGAAGTACCTACCTCGGTAAAATTCTAGTTAAATGATTTCTTGCTATCTCGGAAAGGGTTTAGGTTAGGAAAATGAAACTTTAATGGATAGGTCTACAGGCTAAAGTATGTCCCGGGAAGGTATTTTAAAGTACCCACCTAAACTCCTTTTCCGTCTAGAGGGCCCTGAAATTTGCCTACATGACAGGTCATACCTATTGAAATTTTGACAAAACAACTTTTTACCTTAATTTTCAGTTACTAGTTGCTTTTACTCTACCTTTAGTTCTGAAAAACGCAACTCCTGTTATTTGAGTAGAATTTTGAGCCATTTCAATGTTTTCTTTCAAAATTTAGGAAATGTATTTGTATATCTTTAAAACCTTATAAAATGGAATTGAGCAAAGTTATGAAGCTGAAAACGATTTTGTTGTACTTCAATTAAGCAGAAGATCTATTTTGCAAGGTTTCACTTTTATAACACACATATTTTTAAAGGTCATCAAAGGTCAGGCCCTCTAGAGGGAGAAGGAGTAGAGGTAGTTGCTTCAAAATACCTTCCCGGGACATACTCTGGCCTGTAGATTTATCCCTGAAAGTTTCATTTTACTAACCTAAACCCTTTCTGAGATAGCAAGAAGTCAATTAACTAGAATTTTACGCCTACCTCTACTCCTTCTCCCTCAAGATGGCCCTGAAATTTGCCTACATGACAGGTCTATACCTATCGAAATTTTGACATTACAACATTTTATATTAATATTCAGTTACTAGCTGGGTTTTCTCTGTCTTTAGTTCTGAAAATGCAATTCCTGTTATTTGAATAGAATTTTGAGCCAAATCAATGTTGTTTTTTTTTCAAAATTTAGCAAATATATTTGCATATCTTTAAAGCCGTGTAAAATGGAATTGAGCAAAGTTATGAAGCTGAAAACAATTTTGTTGTACTTCAATTAAGCAGAAGACCTATTTTACAAGGTTTCACTTTTGTGACACACATATTTTTAAAGATCATTAAAGGTCAAGCCCCTCTAGAGGGAGAAGGAGTGGAGGTAGTTGCTTCAAAATACCTTCCCGGGACATGCTTTAATCTGTAGATTCATCCCTGAAAGTTTCATTTTCCTAACCTAAACCCTTTCTGAGATAGCAAGAAGTCAATTAACTAAAATTTTACCGAGGTGGGTACTTCGAAATATCTTCCCAGAATATAGTTTAGCCTGTAAACCCATCCCTGAAAGTTTCATTTTCCTAACCTAAACCCTTTTCGTGATAGCAAGAGGTCAATTAACTAGAGTTTTACCTCCATTTCTATCTTATTTTGATGCATTAGAAGAAACTTAACAAATCATCAGCTCAAAAATGCTTTTTGGGCTACACCTCCCTCCTCCCATTAACTGAAAACACAAGTCTTCTCAGAAGTAGGCCTAATTGTTTTATGTAACTAACAGACACTTACAAGGACTTTTAGTAATGCAATATTCTAGACTCCGAACAGTATACAAATTAAAAAATATAAGTCTTATAAATGTTGCTTTTCTGAGTTCTATTTTAGAACAAATCTCATTTCTTTTTTTTCCAAACATTTACAATTCGTATTTTCAACCCGGTGACAAGACATAAAACTTTCTGTTTCCAATAGTTTACCCTAGAGATTTAAACACCCACAATCACACAAATAAGAATCACCCATCTTGGAACAAGCCCAATTGCAGGAATGCTACTAAAACAAAGGAAATTTGGCGAATCAAGTAAAATGGTTGTTTTTCCTTGAAAGCGAAGAAGGGTGAACCAGTGGCTGGTGATTACCCCCCTCCCTCATAAAGAAAATATCCCTTGCACTTACCCTCCTGTAGAAAATAGTCCCCGTTGAAACCCTCCTGTAGAAA